>NW_018108314.1:33905-43196 GCF_000183805.2 Loa loa | reverse complement strand
TGAAGCAGTATATGGTATCATTCTTCCTGAAGGATCAATCTAGAAACTTAATGGAAAGCTGACTATAATGTTCCCTAAAATCATTCAGCGGGTAAGGTGTGACGACAAATGTACAGACACTGTGATAATCTCAACTAATTCATCAGCTGTGATATTACTGCAAAAAAAGAAAAAGAATTTCCAATGATTGTTAGCTTAGCTGTTTCTGAACCAAAGTTAACAATAAATTCTTTTTTTTTCTCATTGTCCATTATTTTTGTCGAACATTTTACTGCACAACAAACGCTTTTTAAATTTTTCATTTGAAAATTTTAATTGGTTTAATTTTAAATTAAAAACAGTGAGTGATCCCAGTGATTAGTTTAAATAAACATTTCTTTACAGTGATGATTTATCAGATGGATTTTCCATTCGTGATAATGAATCGCTTGCTGACTGTTGTTGGCCAGGAGTTGACTGGGACTGTGAGGTTTGTGTTACAGATGTTTCGGTTATTGATGAGCTAGTTGATTCAGGTTGATTACTGGCTTTTTCCATTGCTTGCATTTCTTTTTGCATTTTCATAGCATATTCAAACATATTTGCATAATGCTGCAAAATGAGTGTACTTCTTTGCATTACCTTCGGATACTGTACAGAAAAGTTTCCGAAGTTCAAATGTTTCTAAAGGACAAAAAAAGAGCCTGCCATATTCCAGAAAGATTGAAAAGTGGAAGATCTATTGAGTTTAAAAGTTTCCAAAACGAAAAAAAAAAACCGCAAAGACGAAAAAAATTTTACATCTTTAGAAAGATGGAAAAGTGAAAAATCCTAGAATTCAAAAATTTCTAAAAAGGAAAAAAGAGCCTGGTATGTTCTATAATATTATTCAAATTTTTGTCCAATATTTTAAGATTTTTACAAAGCAAAACAAACCGAATCTCGCATAGCATTAAATGCGGCATTTTCTTCATTGGATCGCTTCTCTTTGTTTTCATCAATATTTTCCGAAAATTTCACAGTTGGCGCTGGTGTTGGTGGTTCAGGCTGCATAAAATATAGCAATTGAAAGTAATGAAATATAACTAGCTAATCAGTTCAATGTAATTAATTTGGTCATTTAATGTTAGTTTCTTGGAGTTTCTTCTGAATTAAAAGAAAAAAAAATATATACCATGAAGGGATACAAATATTAGAATGGTTATTATTCCATTATTATGAATATGCTAATAAATATTGTCAAATACCACTAACGACTGAGAAGCTATGTTTACAAATTCTCCCGGCGGAAAATTTTCTATAGTTTTCTATATATTCTTTTTCTATAGTTTTTCTATATTTCTATAGTTTTCTCTATATTCTTTTTCTGTAGTTTTCTACATGTACTTTTTTTTTTTTAAATAATTAATAAGCACATTGTGTTTATCATTTATAATGTAAAATGATTTCAACGTACACAAAATAAATGTCCCATTGTTCTTGCCCGTGGTTGATATGTTTCCAATACATTTGATTCATCGAAAAAAGCTTTTCGAGCTCTGAAATTTAATCCTTCTATCTTTGACCTTTTAACCTATCTTTGACCCTTCTATCTTCTATTTATGTTTTTTTATCAAATCTTTAAAGATAAAAAATAAATAAAATGGAAAGAATTTAATTCTTCCATATTCTCTATTGTCATTAGTGTAATAAGTCATTACACTGCTGATTGCAGCTGCGAAAATTTGACAAGCTTAAGTATAAGTAAAAGTATATATTATAAGATGGTTGAATGTTGTTTAAAAAAAAAAAAATTCAGATTTTTAATTAAATTTCTAATTAATCATTTTTTTAATTATCAATTTAACCAAAGATTCAATAGCAATAAAACATGAAACAATCATAACGTATGAACCTGGTTAATGCACACGAATGTATACTCATCCAGACATGTCCAAAAAATGCAATGAATAAAATCAGGAGACTAGCAATTTTAGAAGTACCACTATCCGAGCACATTATCTGGCATAATTGGCATATCAAACCCATTGTTATCAATACAAGTAAGCTAACCAGCAATCGTAACCTGGAAAATATTTGCTTGGTACCAATTTCATCCAATTAATTAATTAATTGCTAACTAGCCCTCATTTACTTTTTTCTGTCAGCAGTTATTTGTTTAAGGGTCCTAGGCTTTATCAAGTACTCAAAAGCACTTTCTTTCTCCACTATGGAATTAATTGAATTGGATGGTAATGATGTTTACTTGATAGTTGTCGAACTTCTGGAGGTAGAATCAGTTGAGACATTTCCGCTAGAAATAGCACGAGTGGGTGAACTCATAACACTTTTCACCATCTTTTCACCGCCCATCAACAGAAACACAAATTATAGCAATGTTATAATTCCCTGATAATTCATTTATTATGAATGAAATAGAAGATCTCGAGATTTGCATATTTCTCAAGTACTGAGTAAATTTGCACTTGATCTGTTAGTACACCATCATTTCTTCGGAATAATAAGGGAGAAAGGAGTAGAAACGATTATTTGGGGGACATGATATTTGGGAGACATCAGTCAAGAGGCGCCACTTGAAAAAGGACAAAGGCGATTTGACAATTTCAAAAATAACCAAGGATTATCTGCATATAGAACAATCCCATTTATCTATCATTTACTGAGAAGGATGAGACAAATTAGAGGCTCAGAAATATTAGACAAAAGTAAGGATGAAATTTTTTTATTAATTTTTAGAATCACGGTTTAGGTAAACATGAACAGTTATATCATGGCAAAATTTTAACAGCACCTGAATTGGATTATATATAACCTTGCTGTATGCAACTAAAATACATTCTGACGAACATCAACTTACTTCCAGGGATATGTTAATAATCAATTGCGCATTTTACTCCAACAAGAAAAAAACTAAGAGGAAATTTTTTCTTTCATTTGTTTTTCAGAGAATTAAAATTCTAATTCTTCAACTTAACAATATTTTTCTATTTCAAATCTTCCGCAAATGTTGAGAACCACAAGACGAATAAAATGAGTAAAAGTACTGAGACAGAATTACAAATAAGTAAAGGATATGATTCATTTCAACTGGAAAATCTGAACAACCGGCTAAAGACTGCTGAAGTGTAACAGCCAAAGTATTGTACTGCTTCATTACTTCCATGTCCTGAAATGTGAGACATTCATTTTGTATTCGAAAAAAACATTCAGACAAATTACTTTCTAAATCTGCACTATTATTGTAGTGTTAACGGTAATATCGGATACTGGCAAATTAATCATTCATAAAAAAATTATATTATCGTCAGATTTTGCTTAACAGTGACGCCTTAACATAAAATCAATGAAAGATAAACATTGATGAAAAAAAAGAAACTTGCAATCTTCTCATGGACGTTTCTTGTCGCATGCCGCTTAATGAAGTATCCCAACTCAGACGATGCGATCTCGTATACAAGTTGGTTACGACTGCTCATAATAATACTGTCCCGAATTGCTGCAGCATAAATAAGAAGCAACTTTTCTAACTGAGAAAAATATTTCCTCTCAGTAACTTCACCCTCATCCTTTTGACGAGCAGTCACCAAATTCAGTAAAAAGTCCTGAAATAGGATATGCTGCCATTTTGGTAAGAACGAATTGGATATACTATTTAAGAGAGAGTGCGGAACATAAGGAGATAAGCAACTAATGCAATGTTATCAAAAGATGGCCAACCCGTAGCTGCGCTTGACTAGATAAGTAACCCTGACAGCAAATAAATAAAATTAAGAATCTTGGTAATATTAAACAAATGTAATCAGCATACTTCAACAAATCTCTTAATAAATTGTAACCCTAAAAAAGCGAGACAATGAATACATGTTTGCAACTAAACAATGATTAGATTATTCATTAGCACAGAGTCAACTCATCTAAGATTTGATATGGATTTTTAAAATTTAAATCATCAATTCAAATTGCCAGTCAAACGAAAGATGGTCATAAAAATCAAAAGAATAAATCAGAGAATCCAAACAATTCGAAGAGCCACAATTCAAATAACAATAAACTAACACCAGAATCTTTTTTTAAGATCATCTGTCGAACAACATTTCTATCCGGTGCCCAAACAGCGCACTTCATCAATAAACTATCTAAAGGCCGCTCATTGGCATAAGCGCCAAGTAAGATAAATAATGTGAAATTTTCATCGCCCACAGAAAACTCTTCAAAATGATGAAGAAGATCTTCGTAGCTGCAAAAAAATGTTTCGGAAAATTACACAGCTTATACACTGAAACAATCAACTGGTATTTAAAATCCGCTTCGGAATAAATCAGAAACAACTTACAATGGTCCAAATGCATCCAATCCAGCAATAGGCTCTTTTAATACCAAGCACAAAAGTCCTTTACGAGCTTTCGGTTCCAAATAATTATGCAAAAATCGACTCAGACACCGTGAAACACATTCATCTTTGAAAATTTCAGGACCTAAGAAATGAAACAGAAGATAGCAACAACTAATTCAATTTCAAATATCAAAATTACTGAATGGCAACGCAAGTCCAGGATAGCAATAACTGTTAATTAATACCACTGTTTATTTTTACGTCATAAATAATCGTCATATGATGAACTAATTTTTCTGGGGATAACGCAAAATACAAAGGACGGACAGTTTCATAGACCTAAGATAGCGAAGTGTTTTTCAAAAAAAACAAATGCGAATTAGATTGAAAGAGAAAAAGAAACAGAAGCAAGGACGAACGGAGGGAAAGATTAGTAATACCAATATCGCGTGCCCTAATAACACAGTTTTGGAATCTTTTGCAGTGTCCCGAAGAGAAGGAAATCAAAACCAGTAAGTAAGAGAATTCTCTTTAACTACTATTTCAATATTAATCTTTAAGTTTAGGACTGGTAATGTTTATTGATCTTCTCGCACAATTATCACTATTAAACTGAATAGATTTCAGCGACCAAACTACCCATATAAATGAAAATGTAAAATATGCAGCAAAAATACTAAGTAAAGGAAGCACAACAAAAAACCAACTAGCAGTACAAACAACTGCTTATAATAAGCATTGTAATCACCACAATACCATAATACTTACCCATTACAAAAATTTCCGCTAAACGAACAAAAACTTCACCAGGCGTGACAAAAGCATAATACAGAGTAGGTCTTTCCACCATAACTAATAAAGTCCAAAACAGTGACAGTCGCACTACCACAAGATCTTGCGCAGTTGATTTCCTGGAAAAGTCTCAACTATTCTTGATCAAATGGTATTTTTCGTTATGATACGTGACAAAAAAAAAATCTAACATACTTGATAAAATCCAGCTTTTTGTTACTTATCATAACGAAATATTATGAAAAATAATGAAAAAATGGTAAATTATAGTAAAAACAAGTTGATTTTTCAGCTTTTATGTATCATTTTAAATTACATTGCTGTTATAATTATATTCATGATTGTGATTTCTGAAGCACCTTGTGCTGTGTGTCTGTTTTACGAAGTGATGAAATCGTTGAGATGGAATGATCAACTATAAACAACAAAAATAAGAATGAGCCTCCTTCATCTTATATATTAACGAGTTTTGATGGATGTCAGTACTTCGTAAAGGCATCAATTTCGACATTTACGTATGTCAATTTCGAATGACAAGCCAGAATAAAGTTCGAATTTTTGTTCAAAATAAAATATAACAGGAAGGATGCTTTATAACATGAATGCTTTAAATTTTTGTTTCGAAATCGAGTATAACATGAAAAATCGCATTGACAGACAAATTATAGAAAACTAGTACCCGTCCTTTTGCATAACATCCAGAACTTTACGAATAGGGGACAACATCCACGCTGCTTTTCCAAACGGATCTATACCATTAGCGAAGTGAACTGATAAATTGCCATGCTCATCTTTCCTCAAATTATGGAATATATTGAACTCAAAAAGAAAACTCTAAAAAGTGAAATGCTGACGTTTATGAAATGAACTCAATTATTTTATGCATTGGAATTACCTCTGTTCCAAGTATAGACCTTTGATTGCATTCAAGTTAGCCCGAGCTTTCTCCAACAAATCATCATCACCAGCATAATCTCTGCAGTGTTTCTTTACGTAACAAATTCCGAGGCAATAAAATAAAGAATAAAGCTTAAAATAGGTTAGAAAGCCTTCAAAATTACAATAGAATGAGTTACATCATATTTTTAATTCATTTCTGGATATACTATAGCTAATTCCTATCAAATCACTATTCAAGAAGATCCTCAGAGGGCTTGAAAACTGTAAATACTTTGGTGGCATTCGTAAATTATCAAACAGCTTGATTATATTTTGTTGCTGTCGTGGCAATATTGTACGCAGGCATTTCGTTGCCATATCTATTTGGGCTGCATCCTGCAAAAATGATATTATAAATTCTAATAATTCCTTTACTGCACAAATTACTACCAAGTTTCGCAACTTGTTAATTTCCAATTAATTGGTTATTTTAGTGTAGCAGAGTGGACCCACAAAAAAAATGCTCATTTGATTTCTAGGTGGAAACAATCTATGCGACCAATCTCATAGAATCTGCAAAGAGATTTTACAAGTATTTCCAAAATATCACACTTCCACTGTTCGGAAAAATCAGTATCTGAGATTATGAATTTTTTCTTTTCCAGAAAAAACTGTTATAACTTTGTTATAACCTGATTATTGATTATTTCGATATTAGCGCCAACAAATGACGAATCACATAGCGGAATAAAATCTTTATAAAAGCATAAAACAGAAAATCAGACAAACTTACCGCTGCTAATCGTACGTATGGGTCATCCAATTTACTCACTGAATCCTTGTGAAATGTTGGGCTTTGTTCCAAATCAAATATTTCTAGCTCTTTGATCTTATTGGTGACTTCCTGATTCGTACTAAGACAGACATCTGATGTTACACTAACTGTTGTGTCAGATGATTTCCTTGTCTGCTGAGGTACTGAAAATAAACCAACAACGTGAATCAAATATTTCAAACATTAATCAATAGAAATTGCTTCGGTAGCGAGATGATTAGCACTATATCATCTATTCGAGCATGGAAAAAAGGTCTAAACAAAATATAATCAATTGTAAGTATTTATAACATATTATGTCCTGGATCAAGTGAAGTTCTTCTTTATGTATTATATAAAACTCTTATGAAATTATATTATGCTCAACAACACAACGGTATTTGAACACTTAAAAATGTTGAAAACTAAGTGTAATGTAGTGTTATGTAGTTTATAAAACAACTAAAAATCGATTCTTTTCTAGATAGGCTATGATTCGTCCAATTCTTGCTATGTGATGGAGACTGTAACAGACTGTTTGCTATGAATGTACTGTCGCGAAAAACAAATGTTCGGCATAATCCTTCGTTAGCACTGAAACTGTTATCAGCCACACTAGCCTACTTCTTTTGATTCCCGAACTTGAATTTCTTAACATATTCTAGAACTCTGTTCAGATTGTAAGAGAAAGCGTCGAGTGAAGAGCACTTTTTACATCAAAAAGTGACATTATTATTTAAGATTACTAGGTATGAAATTACAAATCAGGCATAAAATTATACTTGGTTCAATTTCTTTCGCTTTTCGCTGCTGTTCTTTTTTTGCTCTGTTTCGTAAGAAATCCAGCAATTTTGGATCTAAAACCGAAAATATGCATATTTTACTACCATTTATTAACATTAGTTCATTTTTCTTTATCTATCAACAAATTTTTTAATTTCATCAGTTTCCTTTCCCTGAACGCACAATTCACGAAAACTCGCAACGTACATTTCGCGAAAATTCGCAAAAAATTCACCAAAACGTTCCACAATTTCTTGTTTCGCCTTCTCAATCTCTTGTTTGCTCATTTTCTCTATCCTTCGCAAGTTCTCGAGCTCAATTTCTCTTATATCGTTGATATCGTCAATCGATTTTGTAGTAACTGAAGTTGAAGCTTCAGCTCTATCGCAATCTACAATAAGAACCAAAAATCTTAATTTATAACTTGAACACAAAAAAAATTCAGCTGTTTATATTACATCAGTTAATGAACAATTGAGTTTTTATCCTATCTTTTAAATATTTCAAAAGTGAACAGAAAGTGGCATAAAGACGATACCGAATATCAGAACAAAAAGTATGGATAGAAAAAAATGATAATATAAATATAAAAAAGTGTGAAAATATTTTACCATCGATTCTACCATGGATCCTATCGAACTCTATTGCAAAAAAGCTTTTTCCATTTGCTGACAAATTTTTTACAGAATTACCAAGGCCATTATAATACCTGAAAGATAATAAATGACACAGATTCAAATCTTTCTGAACTTCAAAGCATATCTTGTATTCAGAGGAGATATTCATACCAATTAGAAAAAAGAAAAAAAAAAAACTAACATATATTAGTACTGGTTTGAATTTCGATGGAAGACGTATTTAAGAAGGTATCCTACCTGGACAAGTCTAAGACATCAGGAAATCCTTCTTCTTTCGCATACTCTCCACCTTTTATTGGATTTGAACAATCGTCTAACTGATCAATATTATCCAAAAAGTCTACATTTCGCTCCTGGAACAAAATTTAACGTTAACACGACGGATCAACAATGAAGTAGCCGTTCAATACAAGAAATGAACTGAAATCAGAATTCTAAGGTTATCTCGAAATGACATAATACGATGTGTCAAATGGACACAATACTTACATAGTATCTCGTGATTTAGAGATTCCTGACACAGAATTGCTTCTGTAATAATATTAGTCGCTAAAAGGACGTGGAAAAGTAAGAAGTATTAAGAATTCCCAGATTTGTCATGAAAACTCAAAATAAACATATTGCCTGCACAGTAAGTTCCATGATATTTGCTTTCTCTTCAACTAAAGAGTCAAGATCAAGACAGAAACGACCAGCGAGTTTATCAATTTGTTGACTTTTTTCAGCGAAGGAATTTTTCTTAACGGGGGTTTGTTTCTTGCATCTTTTCTTGATCATCTGCAATACAACAGCTTTTCATTGGCAAGGTTAATCATAACTAATAAGGAGTGTTAATTCCAATTGAAATATATACATATATATATATATATATATATATATATATATATAAATTGACTGTTTATTCACCCAATTCGCTCAACATGTTTTTGATCCCAGTTAGAGCAACTGCGACTTGACTTTGATCAAAGTTCAAGTATTGGGATTGTTTTCATTATTATCGTCTTGAGTCTTTCGTATTAAAATCTCAGTTAAAAGACGATACTAGACTAATTTCAGCTATATAATAATTGAAC
>NW_018108314.1:30264-33801 GCF_000183805.2 Loa loa | reverse complement strand
ATATATATATATATAAATTGACTGTTTATTCACCCAATTCGCTCAACATGTTTTTGATCCCAGTTAGAGCAACTGCGACTTGACTTTGATCAAAGTTCAAGTATTGGGATTGTTTTCATTATTATCGTCTTGAGTCTTTCGTATTAAAATCTCAGTTAAAAGACGATACTAGACTAATTTCAGCTATGTAATAATTGAACATCATGTCAAAACAAAAGATAATCGACTTTAGGGTGATGATTCGAAATGCTGAATAATGACATAAATTCTATTACATTTCCATCAACTCCGACACTACTAAAGCATTACTATCACCAAATAGTTGAAGCTTGAGTTAACACCACTGGCTAAGCTAACGCTACTAAAGCTAAAACTCTTTCAATAAGTTTTATTGAATATTGAAAGTTTATGCAAATATCAGTAATTATTTTAAAATTTCAATTAAACAATTCAGTGTGAATAGCAAAACTTGAAAGTGCAGGATACCTCCTTCTGCATCCGGAGCAAATCTTCCTCAGTATCATTCGCATCCGGTCGTTCCAGTCTCATCGTTTCCATCTTCAGTTGACTACTTCCACTAAAAGTTGCAAACAGTTTAGCACGAAATTGATACTAAAATGAGTGGTGCACAAAGTCTAGGAAAACTAGGAGAGTGCTAAAGTGAGGTAAAAGTGACCAGTAAGACTGAAGTGAAAGTAAACTTATGGAAATGAAGTCACAGTGACCGAAAGAGGAATGAGGTGAGAGTAACCAGTAGGACTGAAATGAGATTGACCAACGAAACTTCTAAGAAGTCTCAATTAAAGCTTAATATTATCGTCTGACCTTACGATAAGTTTTATAAAATAGAGAAAAAAGAAACTTTTAAAATGAAAATGAAAATTGTAAATAATGGAAAGATTTCGTTAACAAAATTTGATGCAACAATACATTAATACTATACAAATCTCAAAATGGAAAAGAAAAATAAAAAATAAAAAAGTGCGATACGGTGAATTAAGAAAACTGATAAGAAGTACTACAAAATGCTGCCAGAGATTGAGAGAAAAGATAAGATAGAAACAATTCTCGTTGACGAAGAGAACAAGAAAAAGAACGAAATAACATGTGAGAGGGACAAATTAAACAAAAATTGAAGTGAGAGATAAAGATTTTCATAACGTGTATTACAATTTTCAAACGATTCCTTATTAATTGACGCCATAAGGATTCGATTGTCAACCGAGGCGGTAATGATCCATTGAAGATTGTATATGATGGGCTCCGCGGAGATACATTGAATATTTAGGGTTTCAGTCGAAGAAATAATGATAAGGTGACCGTAGTATTTCAATGAAAATTTAATCCAATAACATTTTCGCTTGAGGTCTTTCGGTGAAAAACGACCGCCATTGAGTGGTAATTCCAGGAGGAATTAGGCAGTTGTTATTATTTTCAGGTAGTTATGTTATGATTTGAAATGCTTTCATTCATTGTTTTTCAGGAATTCTTAACATCATTAGCAATGACGCTTATTGACGAATTATTGGAAAAAGGCGAAAATGGAATTGGTCGTAAAGAGAAATTTTTGGTACGAGCAAATTATTCAGCACCTTCGCATTCTTTCAGTTATTTTGCAAATACTTTTGATAAAGCGATCACATTCATTAATGATATCCACGATAAACCAGTCCCTATTCAAATATGTATTGGGTCTACTGCTGGATGGCAAGTTTTCTTTTTCTACATATCTGATTAAATCAGTCAAATACTTAAGAATGAACAATGATGAGAAATGTCATTAAAGATTGATATTCTATGATGAGAACGTTGACTGAATGTTAACCATTGTATAACAAATCATCAACTCAAGTGCTGGTCGATGGAAAAAAAATCGAAAAAGAAAAAATGAAGCCAAATATAAATAGCTCCTTTGTATTTAGTATATTAATTAGTTAGGGAGTGTACTTTTGTGGTTATCGAAAATTTTCTATTTTCAGTAATTAAAGAGAGATTTATTAGAATAAAAGAAACGAGAACTTTTTATACTACTAATTCATATTTCTCATAATTCATTTCTTTCCTTCGCATATGTAAAGGTTTTTCTTGAAATGTAATCATTTTTTTATGAAGTATTTAGTAATATTTCAGGATAACAGGATATATGTTCACAAAGGGAAGCAAAATAATAGCAGGTGTTATTGGGTGCTCTTTGATTCTACTCCAGGTTCTTTCATCATTTTTCTTGGTCGATATTTTTTACTTGATGCCTATTGAAGGCATAATCAATTGGTCTTTTCTTCCAAATGCTAAAATTTCATTGCTCTTTTAGGATAGAGGATGAAGGTTTGATAGGACTGGTATATTCCGAATGCCATGTAGCAGCTGCTATAATCACATAATGTTTTAACTTCGTAATTGTTATCTCTCATTTTTGTTTCATATTTTGTTTCAATGTCTTCAAAATATCTGCAACCTACACTCATTTTATTGCATTTTAACGATGTAATATCATTGTAACGTGGTATTCTGTCCGTAGCGTCATCTCACTCCAACTTGAAATAGATCCTCTAACGGCCATGATTATGTTTCTAGAGACATTCACCACTATCACTACCAGTCAGATGGATCAAACCTATGAGCGTGCGGCAAATGTGATTGCCGCAATAAAACCGTATATTCATTATGTTATATTACCTGTTGGCCTTTACGCTGCTAATCGTTTCCTCTGTTCTCTAATACCTGGGCCACAGCATCGCCCGAAACTGGATTTACGTGATCGTGTTGTATTAATCACCGGAGCCAGTTCGGGTCTTGGCCGAGAATTAGCGATTTGTTTTTATCGAAGAGGTGCTAAAGTAATTTTAGCAGCACGAAGTATTGATAAACTGAAGGAACTCTGTGAAGAATTGAAGTCAATGTCAGATATCATCAATAGGAATGAACCAGTTTACAAATATTTGGATATTAGTGATCCAAATAGTGTCATGGAACTCATCTCATGTGCTATCAGTCAGCGAATCGACGTTCTTGTTAACAATGCTGGTTTAAGTATGCGTGGAAGTTGCAAAGATACACCAATGGATGTACATCGGCAGGTTAACCTTCAGTGCACTTTATATTTCATATGTTTATATATATCTGTATATGTATATAAAAGTTTCCAAAATCACAGAAATTGCTCAGATCGTTGGGATGTCTCTTGACTGTTGGAATGCGATGGCAATGCGATGATAATGTTTATCGTTTCTAGAAACATTTATTAAATTCTAAAATATTTTCTATTAATCTGATTTTCCATTGTTTTTGTTCAAATTCAATAACCTAAGTATGATGCATGGTATGTTTTTGGAGCTTCGTTAAAACTTTTGAGACACACATTGAGTTTGAGCGACATTTACGAGAGCAGAGTGTTTTCTTAATGTAATGATTTATATCATAGACATAGAGTGAGCTATATTCTTCATATGTGGCATCCAGGATTACCGTTATCATCAGTTGTCAATTGTGATTACCATTATTATCAATTGTTTGTAGTGATGTGAGGTATGTTAGCAA
>NW_018108314.1:24919-29922 GCF_000183805.2 Loa loa | reverse complement strand
ATGTACATCGGCAGGTTAACCTTCAGTGCTACTTTATATTTCATATGTTTATATATATCTGTATATGTATATAAAAGTTTCCAAAATCACAGAAATTGCTCAGATCGTTGGGATGTCTCTTGACTGTTGGAATGCGATGGCAATGCGATGATAATGTTTATCGTTTCTAGAAACATTTATTAAATTCTAAAATATTTTCTATTAATCTGATTTTCCATTGTTTTTGTTCAAATTCAATAACCTAAGTATGATGCATGGTATGTTTTTGGAGCTTCGTTAAAACTTTTGAGACACACATTGAGTTTGAGCGACATTTACGAGAGCAGAGTGTTTTCTTAATGTAATGATTTATATCGTAGACATAGAGTGAGCTATATTTTTCATATGTGGCATCCAGGATTACCGTTATCATCAGTTGTCAATTGTGATTACCATTATTATCAATTGTTTCGTATTTCTCTATCCTTATTTCCAATTCTTAATGAATTCTCAGTAAAACAGATATTTAAGATAATGGAAGTAAATTACTTTGGTCATGTTGCGATAACCAAAGCATTGCTTGATTATATTCCTGAAGATGGAGCAATTGTGTATATAAGCAGCATACAAGGTCGCATTGCTGTACCATATCGAAGTTCTTATTCAGCTAGTAAGCACGCAGCCCAGGTGCGCTTTCGTTTGCTTTCAATTTTCACTTTGTAATTTTTTTCCCTTCTAATTCAGGAGGTTTATACTGAAGATTTTATGATTTAACTGTGCGAGTGATATTATGTGCCCTCTCTTGTTGTTTCATGAAATTGATAGACCGTTGTGATGGGTATTCAAAAAAACCAAACGTTCTGATTTAGAAGTGTCGAACTTTTGTCCCGATTTTTTGCTAGAAACGTATTGAAATGTTAATTGAATTGCAGGCTTTTTTCGATTGCTTACGAACTGAAGAACGATTTAAGACGCAGATTCTTGTTGTAAATGCGACTTACATGAATACAGGTTTTGGTCGTCATGCGCTTACTACAGAAGGTAAACCAATGAATAAGGATGACCCTAACCAAGCAAAGGGGCTCATGCCGAGTTATGCGGCTGAATGCATCACAAATGCTCTCGTGAACCGAAACACAGAATTGATTCTTGCACCATTAAGTCATCGTTTTGCTATTTTTCTCCGTTGGTTCTACCCCGCCCTTTTCTTTTATGCTATGTATCGGAGAGGTCTTAAAGATAAAAGCGTTAAAAACAAGTAATCAGTTGGCATGGACGTATCAGCAATTATAGAAGTTTGATTTAGCAGGGATTTTCAAGAAATGAATTTGCTGATTTTAAGGATTAATTGAAAAGAATTACGTAAAAACGCAGAAGATAAAGTAATCCGTCTTTTCCGCAGGGAATAATTTATTTATAAGGAAAAAAAAATATTGTATCCCCAGTTATTTTCAGTCATTTTGTGCTTCGGATCGGTTATAGGAAGTCAACACTTTATATGCAATTTGCATTTATTTCTGTCTTATTCATTCCTCATAATTTTTTTGATTATCTCTCCTTAAACGATAGTCAGGATAGAGCATAACGCAATCTGTCATTTTCTCTGACTATATTAACTAATTTTATTTTTCCATGTATTATTCCTGATGGATTATATGCTTGCTTTTATATATTTTTATAGTCGCATATCTCTTGTGCATTTTCAACTTTACTTTTTAACAACGAGTTATTAACCGTCTAATAGCTGATGTTTCTATCCATATTATCGTATCATTTTTCAATAAAATATTGTAGTAATTTTCTATGATTGTGCATTGCATTGAATAACAGTTCTCAGAAAATTATATTATGTTTGTTTCATTGCTTCTTTATGTCAATTATTTATTCCTTTACTATAGATTTTCTTATGTACTTCATCAGAAAATTCCCCTCGTCAGCAAAATACTAGTTTCCTAAGTCTCTGTCTTTTCTGATTCTTTCCTTATTCAAGTGGGCAGCTGTTACTTGGCGTACTTTGATTCGGCGGTTTCTATTTATCTTCCAAAAGAATGGGTGGAAAGAGAGTCCCTTTTTTTAGCTCTTCCTTACCAGAAGACTTACAGATAATTTCAGAATAGCGAAGAGCAGGTAATCTCAAAATAATTTTTTTTTTTTTAATATGGAGTTAACAGTAGAATAGGTGATTTTAGAATTTTTTTTTTTTATGTAGAGCTAACAGTGGACTCACTTGTTATTTCTTCACATCTTTCTTAAGGCTTTTTTATTGGTTTAATCGGAAAAGGTACTTGACATAGCCGATTGTCCGATTGTTTGACGGTATTACAATTTTAACTGGAAACAGCACTAATTATCTGCTAATCAGTGGTGGTGGATTTCAGTTTTGTAACTCTCGAGGTTATATTAAATTCAACCAATCGAAGCTACGGCGTGATATTGAACAATTGCGAAAAGATATTACACGAATGACGAACAACAGAAGTAATGTATTAGAGGTCGAAGTGAGTTTTTTATTCGTTCCTAAAAAAATTCTAAGAAACGAATTTATTGTTAGATTGATTAGATAATACCTTATTTTTACTGAGACTTAGCTGCGCGATACACTTGTAAAAAGCAGTTCATGAATTCATTTCTGAGGTACTAACTACTTTTAATAATAGTCTCTGAAACTCCAACTAAATCAATTACATTCACGTAGGTTGTTCTGTTACTGTCGGATCATGATAAATTCTGTGATAGTGACCATCTCTGTCATTGATTAATATGAATTTTCAGTTCTACTCTAATCATTCCATTTATCATTTAAATGCTTTTGCAGGCAAATGATTTCCTGCGAAAGAACGGATATTTGTTGGGTGGTTACAGTGCTGGGTTCCTATTAGGATATACATTTGCATGAATGTAGCTGCGATGCATGTTTTTGAAGTTTCGCTCCTTCCAAGAGGAAAATCTCATAGTTAATCTGATTAAATAACGGGAATATGTTCGTGTTTTATTTTAGTCATATGATTACCATAACCAGAGTTAATGCTAAAATTATTTACCCACAGATAAATTGAAAAGCTTTTAGTTCGCTTTTCAATTCATTATTTTGATTTCATTTATTCCTAATAGTACCTCTTTCTTCTTTCTTTTGCCATAGAAGGTGATATATTTTCTTGTTGACTGTCATCTCCTGTAATTTATGGATATCCACTGCTTTAAGATATTAAGTTCGCTTTTTAATGTATCAATTTTCGCAATTTTATGTACATAATCATACATGTAATCAATATTTTCACTTTACGAATAATTTGCAATGTGACGAAATATTTTCCAGAATTTTTTTGTCCTTCATACATAAATCCAGAAATGAAGTGTAACTATCCATTGGTTGTTTAACAATAATTGCAAGTTTTTTCACAATATCTTTGAGCAAATCTTGGATATCTGTGGCAATCTCCCTTTTCGCAATAGTGATTTTCATCAGCACATGGGCCTAAACAAAATCAGATTGCATTATGGAAGTATAAAACATGGAGAAGTTGTTGAAATCATTAGGAATTACAAAAGTTCAACAATTGTAATCTCAGTTTTGAAATTGGTCTTGATCATTTTATCTCTTGATGAGAAAATGTCTTTTTTATTAGGGATTTCCCGGAAGCTCGTTACATTGTAAGGGATCCTTAGCTAACTAATAATATTATGTTCAAAATGAAATATGTATTACCTGTTCTACCGGGATATCTTCTCAGATCTCCCAGAGATGGTTTATACGTTGGTTGCTGTATATGTGCTGTTGCCGAAGAAGGTTTACGAATTGAATCAGTTCTACTGCTAATGGATGAATGCCGTGATTTTTGTGTTGATGTAACAATATCAATTCCGGAATCCCAACGATGTCTTGTTGTTGCTGTCGATCGTATAGAGCTACTTCCGATATTATCATCATCAAGAGTAATTACACTACCTTTATCGGAACTATCTACAGTAGGAGGTTTAAGATCAATTATGGAACCACAAAAACCACAAGTTTTGGCACATTTTGTACGAGCATGATGTGGATAATCTAAGCAGGAATGTTCCGAACAATGAGATTCTTCATCTTTGCAATCTTCATTACTTATCGTTGGTTTCTTTCCTGAAATTCTTGAAAAAAAAATTAACTCTAACATAATAGACATTAAAAAGTTTCATAGCTATAACTAATTAATTTCTATTTCTTCAATTATAATTTCACATTTATGACATTGTTAATAATTTAACAATATTATTATATTTTTTACACGAATAAAAAGATAATCATTCCATTATGATTTTTGTTAATTGATTAATTTATGAGTTTATCACAGGATATATATGTGACAACAATAAAATCATTGTTTATGTGACAATAATAAAATCATTGTTTAGATATCTACGTACAAACCTCGCCATGAGCTATCACTTCGATCAAATTCGGAAGAAGTTTTGCTTTTTTGTTTATCAGTAGTGAACGATGAATGTCGACTTCCAGTGTATGTTGTTGTACTGCTGCTATCAGTTGCTTGTTTACGACAGAATCCGCAAGTTTTAGCGCAACGTGTTTTAGCAGTAAATGGATAGTTTTTGCAAGTTTGTTGAGTGCAATCAGTATTCAAATCAGTGCATTCTAATTCCTTATCTTTAAAATTTAATTATTATTTGATAGATAAAGAAAAAAAAGTGGATGATTACATTTAGTGAAATTATTTTACAATAAATACTTTAAGATTATTTAAACCTAAATCTAATCTTTCAAATTCACAATTTTGGCAGCTAGGCAGCTAATTAAGACAAATGGGTATATTTGAAATGCTTAATCAAATGCTTATCATACGATTCTCATTTAAAGTAGACAGATGAAAATCTTTTTTTTTTTGATTATCAACTGGTAGTAGTAGTTGAGGGTAAATCTTATTTGTATATATATATATATATATATATATATATATATATATATATATATATATATATATATATAGTAGTAGTAGTAGTAGTAGTAGTAGTAAGTAAGTAAGTAAAGTAAA
>NW_018108314.1:17960-24767 GCF_000183805.2 Loa loa | reverse complement strand
AATAATAATAATAATAATAATAATAATAATAATAATAATAATAATAATAATAATTAATAATAATAATAATAATAATAATAATAATAATAATAATAATAATAATAATAATAATAATAATAATAATAATAATAATAATAATAATAATAATAATAATAATAATAATAATAATAATAATAATAATAATAATAATAATAATAATAATAATAATAATAATAATAGTAATAATAATGATAATATTAATATAAAATAGGCAACAAGTCTAGAATAGAACCTTTTGAAAGTGTAGAATGTGATGGAAGATCGTGAGAAGTTTTATAATCCTCATGTTTAGGGGAATGATGAGAAGAAATGCTACCATCACTTCCAGTAATACCATCACGTTCATTGATTCGAATAGATGCATAACGACTTGGTGACATCGTACCAAATGCTCTATCTGATGAGGATGATGACATTGAAGGACTAGCTATTCCATCACTACTACAAAATCCACATGTTTTAGCGCATTGTTCTTTAGCGGTGAAAGGAAAATCTCGACATATTTCCTTTTTACAGTTGATATTTTTGTCGTAGCATAAACTACCAGTAAGTGATTCACTTCCTGTAAATATATTTTTGGAAGATTTTATATTAAATTAGAAAATTGTTGTGACATTTGTTACAATCCTAATCCTAGGATTTCTTCACTATATCACTTACTGTAATTTAATTAAGCAAAAATTAAGCATTAAGTATGTCACTTATTGTAATTTAATTAAGCAAAAAAAAATCTATTGTTTCATTCTAAAAGATCCTTATTTCCTAAAGATATTTTACAAGGATACAGAAATAAAATTGGACCTTGGCTGGTGATAATGATGAAATTGTTCCTCCTTTAGACTTATCCATTCTCATCGTTGTATGATAACCTGAAAAAATTGTGCCTAAATTACTGGTATCATTTTAGCCTAGGCCATACGTCTTGGTACATCCTTCCTTTATCACAAATGGATAATTATGATATAATTCCATGGTGTAATTATAGTTTTTGATCAAACACAAGACGAAAATGATTTTCTTTCTACAATAAAAAAAACGATAAACAATGGACAAATTCAACTTGAAGCATACCCTTTAACCCTTGACCAAGTGATTTGCAACATCACTAGAATTACTGTAAGACAAATGCGCTTTCAACTTTATTACATACAAAAATAACTTATCATAAAAATTTTAATTAGGAAAAATTCAATTTTTATTTAGGAAAATTTTGAATTTGGAAATTTTTTTTTAAGCATTAAACCGCATCTATATTTTAGATATAATTTTAGCAACATTGATATGCAAATATCTGCTATCCTAAAACTTTAAAATTAATATTTTTGAAATGTAAATATGAATAAATTTTTAGCCATGGAAAAAAAAATTCTTTCCATTTTTTTTATATTCGTAAATCACTTATTATCACCTTTATCAATTGTTGATGATTCAATGATTCCGCTTTTCAGTGATGAACTTTGTTGATGTGATGATGAGAATTTTGATGACAAATGATCGCTACTTCTTGATGATGACAAATCACTGCATAAGCCACAAAATTTAGGACATCGTTCCTTAGCTGTATAAGGATAATTTCGACAAACATCTTGTGAACATTCAGGATCTTTATCATAACATGAACCATGCTTATCAGTACTACTACGAGATAAAACACCTGAAAATTAAATACAATATATGCCTATACATTGAGACTTTTTATGCATATTTGAATTTGTAATTGATATTGATATCGTTGTGATTGATAATTTACTATTGATGACTTAATTTCTGAAGAAATATTTATAAATTTCAAAAAACAGTTATGATTTTTTAAATTTGATAACCGAATTACTGAAATAACCAAAAACCGCATGTTTTGGCGTAATTGTTACGAGCGAATTTCGGAAATTTTTAGGACATTATTTTGATTCATTGTGGCCAAGCTTCGCGAACTTGGCTCTACTCGCGCTTGCTTTAAACGCCACAAATATGAATGTATCCTTTCACCCTGCGCAGTGAATTTTTTAGCTGATACAAAGAGCGAAATTGGCCCAAGCCCTTTACTCCTAGGGTTCATCTACCAGGGCCTATCGAGCTAGGATGGTGACAGTGAAGTTCTGGGGACGTTGGTCTTGTTAGAGTATCCTTCTTTCAGATGTATGGCATTGCGGGGTTAAACGATTTCTATCTACCTGGGTTTAGAGTTAAAGTTGTCCTTCACCTAGGATGCTTGCTGGTGAGTTAGCATGCCTATCTTTGTCTGACCTTTTAGTTGACACTTGTCTAACATGAGAGACCCAACCGGAAGCATATGTCACCGCCAGTTTAGCTCTCAACCTCGCAAGGGTACGCAAGCTTCTCCTTCGCGACAAAGCGATGTTCATGGGGAAAGATTGAAAGAGAGCTACAGGAAGACAGTCTAAAATGCGGTTAGAAAGCCTAGTTTTTTTTTTTTTTTTAAATATAAATTATTCAAGAAAATATTACATGATCTATTCATAAACTTTAAAGATGCAAATTTTTAGAGGTAAATTAATTTCTCAGAAAGGTTAAGTTTATCCAATTTATATACAACATTCTTACATGTTAATTCCAGATCGTTTCCAATGGTACTTTTATCTTTTATGTATATTTACCTTACCTTTATTACTATTTTACACCGACAAAAAAAAAAAAGAAATGTGAAAAAATAATTACAAATCAGTTTGTAAAAATACCATAATCTATTCCGGAAATTGTATCGATGAGTAGCACAAGGAAGATGAATTGGAGCATTTTTGTTGTTGAAAAAACTAAAAATAAAATAAAAAGCAAATTTTAAATTTAAATATAAATAAATTAACTCGAATACAATTTGAAATTTCATCCATCAAAAAAAAAGTTTAAGGGAAAAGAAAGAAAAACGAAAATTAAAAAGAAAGTGAGAGAATAAATTATCCATGAATAATAAGAATGTTGAGAAATATTTGTAAATAAATTATTTATAACATTTCAAAAAAAAAGAATATAAATTGAAAGATTTTGATAGATGCAATTTTTTTTTTGTTTCGTTTTATTTAATAATAATTGAAATGAATAAATTTAGGAATTAAAATTCTTTTTTAAGCTAAAATTTTAGCCATAATCTATATAATTTATTGTTAAATATTACTAAAATAAATAAAAAAAATGAGAAGAAAAAATTGGAAAGAAAAGAGGAGTAAATGTAAAAATACGAAAATAAATGATGCGCAATTGGTATATGAAAGTAAATGAAATCGAACAAAAATGCACAGTTTATGTATATCTTCGTATAACAAAATCATGATAATAAATTAACAAAATCATGATAATAAATCAACAAAATCATGATAATGAATCAATAAACCATGATAATAAATCAGCAAATCATGCAACTGTTGTTCATAATGATCATCCAATGAATTGTGTGTAATTGAGATAATCCGAATTCATTTATTTTGAAAAATTCATTTAAATCGTTTTCTAATCCTTTAAAATATTAGGAAAAAAGAATGGAACAATTGGCAATGAAAATTAATGGATGTAATTTGAAAAGTTTTTGGTAAGTTCAAAATTTAAAAAAAAAAAAAACGAAAAAATATTTTGCAAAAGTTACTTTCAACAGATAATAATATTTGAGGCATAATGTGATTCACAGCGCTTCAAATTGATCGCTTTTTTTTTCTACTTTGTTAAAACTATTTTTACATCTAAAAAAAAAAGAAAATTGAATTCTTTTGAGAAATTTATCAAAAGATGAGAAAAGAAATTTTATAAATTGTTTTGGCCTAATTGCAACATCTGTCGTTTCAGTTTAACTTAATCAATCTTATCTTATCTTATCTTATCTTACTTTACATTTTTATTCTTTCAATGAAAAACAGCAATGAAATGGTGAAAAAATTTTGAAGGAATAAAATTTTTGAGAAAATCAAGAATGAAACAAGGATTAAAATTTTTGTACTCGAATTAAAATTTATTAAAATTAAATCTTTCCTTAAATTAAAATTTTTCAAAATTAAATTCATAGCATTGAACAATTATTAAATATGTTAAAATTTACAATTCTCATCTATTGAGAATATTTAAAATGGAAAATGTAATACAGGTAATTACTGATGAAAATTTACCTTTATCGGTTGGTTGTTTTTTTTTTTGGTAATTTCACCTTTGTAATTATTGCTTTAAATTTGCAATTATAAAGGATGATAAATTCATGCGAATAATTAACTTTCACTTTTATCCCAATGAATTTAATTATTTTCAATTAATTTAATTAGTGTCATAAAATTATTTTCTCGATAAGACAACGAAACTATTATCAGCAATTACTTCAATGTAAAACGTATAATGAAATAATTTATTGTAAATTAGCAAGAAATACGATAAATTACCGGCAATATATAATTACAGGTGTGTGTATGTGTCATTGTTTATTTTAAATTGAAAAATGCCAGGTGAAATGAAAAATGGAAGTGATTCGAATTCTATTTCAAAAATTTTTAAAACCACAGGTTTAACTGAAATAGCATCAAATGAATTGATGAAAAAAAAAGAAAACTAAATGGTTAATTCGTTGTAACAATTGTAATGAGCCGGTTACACGAAAGCAAGCACTTATGGTATACGATAATAATTATTAAATTTTCAAAAAAAAAAAAAAAAAAAATCAAATATTTGAAATTTTAACGATTTAAATTAAAATCTTTAAAATAATTATTCATAAATTGTAAATTGTTATTTTATATTTAATTAACACAAAGTATTTCTATTTAATTCTAAATCCCAACAATTAAAAATGAATAGTAAACATAACCAATTTTAATATATTTTATTATAAATCAAAAAATTTCAAATTAATATTTAAAATTAGGAATGGAAAAAAGAAACAAAGCAAAGCAAAACAAGAAGTCTAGCTAGCTTAGATATATAATTAGCCAACTTTTAGATTTTATAGCCATAATTGTTAATAGATTTTAAGAATCAAAAAAAAAAAAAAAAGACAAAAATGAAAAGGAAAAACTATCCATGGAAATGTTTATCGATAAACTGAAATATCATAAATTTTATTGATTTTAATCAATAAAATTAATCGATCGATAAATATTTAATAAAGATCAAAGAAGGTATTGTATCAATTATGTAAATTATTTAAGCATAATATAATTTATTCATTAAATAAAATATGGCATCGGGAACACTTCACATGCATTCGTTGTAAATGTCTCGTTGGTTATAATGGACGAGCATTTCGAAAATATCACAGTAATCGGAATTATCCAATTTGTATTGATTGTTATATGGAAGAATATCATCCAAAATGCAATGGTTATCTTATCATATTTTATCAGTAATAGCTAAAAAACTTTTAATGATAACGATTGATAAATAATTATGCAAAAATTTATTTTTTTATAAATTACATTGATTTTATTACTTTATCACTAATACGTATATATATATATATATATATCCAATTCTACTTTGATCAAAATTAAAAAAAAAAAGAAGAGAAAAAAGAAATAGTTAATGTTTTCATAAATGCGCAATTATTTTAATTAAATTTAACAAATCGTTGGATTTTCTTTTGAAATTTAAAATTTTCAAAATTTATTTATTTCAAAAAAAAAATTTTTTTTGTTTATTTATTACAGTTTGTAATAAAGCTTTACGTGAAACATGTGTAATAGCAATGAATAAATTATGGCATAGATGTTGTTTTACATGTACTAAATGTCATTCACCATTCGAAAGTAATTTATTTAAATTTAATTTTCAAATTATAGTTTAAAATTGTTAAAAGGTCAATTAAGGTCATGGAAAAAAAAATAATGTAACTGATAGCTTTTTTTAATTATTTTATTGATAATTATTTCAATGTTGTAGCAAAATATTTTATGATAAAGAAGAAGGAAAAAAAATAGAGAGGGAGAGAGAGAGAGAGAGAGAGAAAGATTATTTCATCATTTAGTACACTTCAAGAACTTTTCTTCGCTTTTTTTTTCTTTTTTTTTTTTAAATTCAATTTGAAAATGCAAAAATGTTCTTTTTTTTTTCGTTCCTTTATTTTAATTAGATGGTGAATTTCTTATTTATAACGAAAAACCATACGATATTGATTGTTATTATCTAACAAAATATGAGAATGAATTTACACCAATGCTTAGTAATCAAAGTGGACCAATTATTGGTCTTAGTGGGACAGGTATTTCATTCAAAATTTTACAATTTATTTTACTCACATTTGTGTATTTAAATGATATTTAGCATTTTTTCAGTGTTTTTTCCCGTTTTTTCATATTTAAATATTCTAATGAATAAGCAATTGATGAATTAATTTTTTTAAGAGATTTTTACAAAAGGAAATGCTTTTAAAGGAATGAAATAATTGAATTGAATTAAGATGAAATGATAAAATTTTAATAAAAAACTAACTATTTCGAATAATTTATTTAAAAAAGAGAAAAAAAACTTAAAGCTATGAAAATTTAATATAAAAACTACGAAAATTTCTATTATAATTTAAAATTTAAATTAAATTTTCAGATCACAAATCAATTGATCAAATAACAGAAAAATCTATACAAAAATCACCAATTGCATTATCACAATTACAATTACCATTATCAGCTCAAAATACTGAACTGAGAAAATATCCATTATCTATGATACCAATACCTATGTAAAAATTTATACAGTAATACTCTTTGGTAGAATTTTTTCTTTCATAATATATTCCATTATCTGTGATACAGATACCTATGTAAAATTTATACAGTAATACTTCTT
>NW_018108314.1:15054-17603 GCF_000183805.2 Loa loa | reverse complement strand
TATGTAAAAATTTATACAGTAATACTCTTTGGTAGAATTTCTTCTTTCATAATATATTCCATTATCTGTGATACAGATACCTATGTAAAAATTTATACAGTAATACTCTTTGGTAGAATTTTTTTCTTTCATAATATATTCCATTATCTATGATACAGATACCCATGTAAAAATTTATACAGTAATACTTTTTGGTAGAATTTTTTCTTTCATAATATATATATTTTTTTTAAAAAATTTACATATTGCAAAATTTTTCAAACTTTCATCTTTACTTTTATTTCAGATCAACAAAATCAGCTTACGAATCTGAATCATATGAAACCACATCAACTAATACAAATACATTAGCGCCATCCAGTGAAACTGCGCCTCTTAAAAATCAGTTAAAGAAACCAGATCAATATCATTAAAATTCTCAGAATAGATCTTTCTACTTTTTTTTTTTCGAAATATTACTTGAAAGTAGAATAGATAATTAATCGAATGACTAAATTAATTTCATATTTTAGTGATCAAAAAAAAGAAAGTCTAGCATGTCAAATCTATTGTGACACATTCGTCAATTAGCACTTCGTTACAGTGACATTTTCACGTCTCGTAATTTATTGGAAGGAAATTTTTGCATGAACAATTAGTCGTATAAAAACAGGTTCATTTACTGAAAAAAATGAAACATGAAGCATAATAATATATTGATATAGTGCTGGAATACTGACATGAAAACCGGAATACTGACAGAATACCGGAATAAATCAGTTTAATGCAATGTAATTGAAAGAACTGTGAAATTTAAGCACAATTTATAAATTTTATAATTTTGACAAGTGTACTTTGACTACATTATGTTATCTATTAATGATCCTGTAGCGATACTTTACTTGATATTTGACCTGATCAGGTATCCGTTCCCACAAAATAATTTCAGGATAGCAATCAAATTGATAAGCTAATAACTAGTAGAATATTTAAATAAAATGGAAATAAAATCTGAGACCATTATTAATATCTTCCAATCAAATTATGTTTTAAACTAATTTTATGATTGTCATTTTAACAACAAATAAAAAATTTCAATGATAACGACCGACAATTAGTATTCAGAAATTTACTCTTATAAGAAATTAATGAACAACGATGACATGACATGTCATCTATTGAAATTATTACAAGAAGAATGTCATAGATATGTTTAAAAAATGTAGTCAAAGCATACAAATCAAATACACCCTGATTATTAATTACATAATTATTAAATGAAAGACATGAAATTGTATAGAATCATAATTAAGTATTGAATATTACATATTATTTAAAATCAAATATTATGGAAACAAAAAACTTTCTAATTGCGCCTAAACAAAAAAAAAAAAAGTCAATAATTATAGAAGTAAAATGTTCTCATTAAAAATTCCACTATTATTAATATCTTGCAATATTTTAAATTTAATTTTATAATTGCCATTTTAACAACAGATAATAAACTCCAATGATAACGATTAATAATTAATATTTTTGCAAGAAATTAATTTCTTTTTCTAAAATTCAATAGTTCAAAGAAATTATATAAAAGAATTTGAGAAAATTCATAACCTTTTATAAAATACAACCAATAAGTTTGCTATGGAATTTGATCGATAATTTATTAATAATTAAATTTATGAAAGTACAAAGAATGGGAAGGCGAGAATTGATGAAAATTAATTTTTCAATTAACTCAAAGATCCTTTGAAAACTTTTATAAAAAAAAAAAATAATGGTATGAGTGTTAGGTTAGATTACTGCATGATATCACATAGGTGATAAGCTGTCACATAGGTGATAAGCTATCACATAGATGACAAACTGAATTTTCAAATTCGATTAATTTTATTAGCAGATTAGCTCAAACATTTTTCTTTTTTCTTTCATTTTTTTTGTTTATTTTTTGAGTAAATTGATGAAATTTTTGGCAGAAAAAAAAAAAAATGTAGACAAGACAGAAGAAGATACGTATACAATTATAATTTTTGTTAATTACTATAATTAACACTATTCTATCCCAGAATTGATAAAATTAATACAATGAAACTCTTAGTAAAAGCTCTAAAATATATTTGGAATTTTTGAAAAAGTAAAAAGTAAGTAAAAAGTAATTCTATTCAATAGCATTCCCAACATTTCAATTCATTTCTTGTATTCGAAATAGCAACAATTACCAATGTTGATGAATAGGCTGACATATTTTTGAAATAATTTATTAATTTCGATGCATGATTCGAGGAATTAATTTGTGGATGAACCTAAATTAAATTCATTTACGATAACAATCAACGGATAGATATATCGATTAAAACTGGAATTGAATGAATGAAATATAAACGAATTTAAAATTTGAAGTTAAACTGTTCAATTTTGCTAAATATGACTCATTTACTTGTTATCAATCAAATAATCAGTCCAATTTACTTATGCATATTTACGATTAAATTATCTTCTGATTGAAAACAAACTAAATCTTCGTAACTTCGATTGTACCATTTTTTTTTTTTGTTTTTTGAGACTAAATT
>NW_018108314.1:10297-14323 GCF_000183805.2 Loa loa | reverse complement strand
TCATAGAGGATGATTAATTGAAATGATTATCATAGAGGATGAATTTAATTGAAATGATTATCATAGAGGATGAATTTAATTGAAATGATTATCATAGAGGATGAATTTAATTGAAATGATTATCATAGAGGATGAATTTAATTGAAATGATTATCATAGAGGGTGAATTTAATTGAAATTCATAATTTAAAATACAAAAGATATTATTATCCAGGATATAATACGTTTTCATACTAAACATTTTACCTTCTGAAATTTCCCAAGGAAATTCAATTTCACCAAGCATAGTTTCTTGTAAATTACGAAAAGGATTTTCGAAAAATACAAGAGTATATAATAAAATTCCCAACGACCACATTTCCAATTCAGGACCACGATATCTGAACAAATAAATCAATCAATATTAATAATTAGTGTGTAAGCAAAAATGAATATGTAATAATTAATTATTGAATAAATGATAGAAGGATTGGAAATTGTAAAAAACTAGGCATTTAAATAATTTACTTATTTCCTTTCAAAACTTCCGGACTACAATATTCCATTGTTCCACAAAATGTTGAAAAAACAAAATTATGTCCAAAATATGCAGCTGATCCAAAATCAATCAATTTGCATGAAAAATTTTGATCAATGATAACATTTTCATCTTTTAAATCACGATGTACAATATTTTTGGAATGAAGATAAGCCACTGCATTAACAACCTATAATGAAAATCTTTTTTTTTTTTTATTTATTGATTAAATTTAATAAAATTTTTGAATGCAAAAAAAACAATGTTGAAATTAATAATGTATTTTGAATTTCGGATTTTTTTCCTTTTTTTTAAAATCCAATACAGATGATAATTCTTCATCAAAGAATTTTGAGGAAAAATTGAGTTTAAAATAAAATTTTCGATTAATATTAATGGGTAGGAAGAATTTTAAAAATTAAATGATGATAAAATTAAATGGAAATAAAATTAATGTTGTTAATACCTGTCTAAAAATATAACTGGTAAGTGGTTCATCTAATTTTGGTTGTTGTTCAATGAATTCAAATAGATCCATTCCACAATCAAGTTTTTCCATCACCAATTGATAATATAAATCATTTTCAAAAACATCCAACAACTACAAAATGAATTATATTCATGCAACATTTGTAAAAATTTGTAAAATAATTGAAGAAATTTAGAAACAAAAAAAAGGCAAAATCTGGAATGATGCGGAATGCGGAATGCGGAGTGCGGAATGCGGAAAAAACTACAATTCCGAATAATGAAAAAGAAAAAAAAACATCCAGACTTTAACAATATTTGGATGAGATAATGTTTCGAGAAGATGAAGCTCTATTGGTACCATACGATTACCACGTTTAGGACTTGGTACCCAACTTTCCGAAAAAACTTTTGATTTGCAAACAAATTTTGCCACTGCCTAAAATTTTAACTAAAAATTTAAAATAAATTCTTATATTCATATTTTCTAAAATTTGTATCAAATTACAAAATAAAAGTAATACATCGTAATTAGATCAATAATTCCTACTAATACCAAATAGCTAAAAATAAATAATTCAAAAAAAAAAAAAATTTGAAACTGCTAACCAAAATACCCGTATCTTTTCGAGTTGCTAACCTCACTGAACCAAAAGCGCCATTACCAATAAGATGTTGTGTATCATAATATTCCGAATATTCACCAGCTATCGTTTGCGCATTTTCATCATCATTTTCAGCCTGAAATACTCTTTCATATAGTATCACTAACAATAATTCAATGAAAATTTTATGCACAAAAAAAAACCAGTACGAATAAAATTTAAAAAAAAAAAAAAAAACCGACACAATTCGGTGACACCTAAATTAAAAAAAAAAAATAAGCAATTATCTAAATTAGTGAAAAATTCACTTAACAAGACAAAATTACCATAATGAAAAGAGACTAACCGTAGTCATTGAATTTTTCTCATCATTAAAATCAAGTCGATAATTGTCATCTTTACATCCACTAATACTCTTATTATCAGAGATATTTTCTTTAATTGATTCTTCCTCTTTCCTTTTATCAGATGTATCAAAATCAAGTGTCATATTATAACTGATATAAACTGCCCAACTTGCACCATTACTTGGCTCCAAACGTCTTATATTGAAGCATATGGCTACAATAAGAACATAAAATCATTTCAAATCAATGATCAGAATTTTTCAATAATTACTTTCCCGGAAAATGTCCTCCTTCTCTATTGTCCTTTTCACATTTCACATTCATTTTGTAGCATTAGTTTCATACTACATTAAAATCCCTAATTAATTATTTACAATCAGAAGTAAAGTAATTCATGATAATCAGCTAATCATAAATTTAGTTAATTGTTTGTAGCCAGTAGTAGTGTTCATGATAATCAGCTAATCATAAATTTAGTTAATTGTTTGTAGCCAGTAGTAGTAATTCATGATAATCAGCTAATCATAAATTTAGTTGTTTATTTGTAGCTAGTAATAGTGATTCGTGATGGTTAGTTAATCATAAATGTAATTATTTCTTTGTAGCCAGTAGCCATAATTCTTAATGGTCAGTTGATCATAAATGTAGCCATTTATTTTGTCGCTCTGCTCTTTATATGATTTTAATTGTGATAATGAAAATGAAAGAAAAAAAAAATTCAAACAAACCAATCAAATTGTTATCAGAGTGTTTTGCAAATCCACAAAATGAGCCTTCTATAATTGATTTGCTCTGATTCGTCCTATCACTTATCATCTCATTCCATTGTTGAATATTATCACTGAATTGAACACTTTCAATAGGTTGTGAACTAAAAGCATTACCTGTTAACAATTATCAGATATGTTTGTTGCTTAATAAATATCAGATGAAAATTTGAAAGAGAAGAGATAAACCTTGTTGAGGGTATCGATGAGCATATGTCATTAACAGATGAAATAGATGAATGTGAAGAAGAATTGATACTAATAACACTTTCAATTGCATCCATTTTATGTAATGATAAGGCTAAATCATTTATCAGCCATGTAACTGATGAATGTATACGAGGAGGAATTAGACCTGTAAAAAAAAAAAAAAAAAAACACAAATTAATCAATGGTTAAATTTTCGTAATTTTCGTTTTTTTTTAAACTTTTTAAAATTTTACATTTGATATTTTTGATTCGATTTTATTTTAAAGCTTTATTGCTAATATTTCAATAAATTGCCAATTAAAATAATGCAAAAAAAAAAAAAAACAAAACACGAACTTTTATTCGTGATATGCTCGAAAAGTTTATCAGAATGTTGCATTGCTAATTCATTAGATATTCCATTTAACGATGAAGATAAAATATGACTATGAAATTTTGGAATTATATCAGTGATATGCTGGAAACAAAAAAAAGAAGGAAAAAAGCAAATCTTTTTACGAATAATTCAATAATTGATTAAAAATTTTAAGTTATCACAATTCTTGGAGGAATTCGATTGTAGAATAATCCAATAAATGAATGTAAATTTTAATTCAATAATAGATTAAAAATTTTAAGTTATCACAATTCTTGGAAAAATTTGATCGTAGAATAATCCAATAAATGAATGTAAATTTTAATTCAATAATTGATTAAAATTTTTAAGATCACAATTCTTGGAAGAATTTGATCGTAGAATAATCCAATAAATGAATGTGAACTTTGAGTTATTACAATCCTTAGAATAATTCAATAATTCATTATAAACTTTATGTTATTACAATTTTGAAATCCATCGTTCAGTGCTATTGGAAAAAGCAAATTATTTATCATTAATTTATTTCGATTTTAAATTATCAGAAATTTTCCTGATTAAGATGAGTGATAATGATAATGATAATGATAAATAAATATTATCAACATACAGCGATATTTTTTGCTTTTCCCAATCAATGCTTCGATGAAATTTTCATTGAAACTATGCAAAGCGCCTGATTCCGTTAAAATGACAACACCGCTAACAGTGGAAAATGCTCGAATTCGAACTCATACATAAGTGGTCGCTGTGCTTC
>NW_018108314.1:8174-10182 GCF_000183805.2 Loa loa | reverse complement strand
CATGGAATAAAGCTTATTTCAAAATAATTTTATTTCAAATAAATTTTATTTCAAATAAATTTCAAAGCTTATTTCAAAATAAATTTATTTCAAATAAATTTCAAAGCTTATTTCAAAATAAATTTATTTCAAATAAATTCCATTGCATTGAAGAAATCCCTTTTAGACATTCCCTTACTTTTAATTAATATTTTAGATTCACAGAAATTGGAATTATTTATTTAGAAATTGAAATCATTTAGATTCACAAAAATTGGATTCAGATTTTAAATCCATAAAAAAGAAAATTCGATATTATCACTGTATTAACAGGAAGAAAATATATTATCACTGTTAACATTGCGCGACAAAAACTTAATAATTCAAATATGATCATCGCTATTTGATCATCAGTACTAAAATAAATGATATTAAAGGAAATTTGCAAACATTCGTAAATCCAAAATGATGCAAAAATTTCAAATTTCATTAAAAAAAAAAAAAATTATAAAAGATAAAATTTTTTTTTAAACTAAATCACTTCTTTTTTTTTAGGAAGCAAAACATGGAAGTATAAAATATATTTTTAATTTTTCAGAGAAATTTGAACAATTTTTGAAGTGTAAATTTTAGTTATTCTTTTTTTTTCCTGTTAAATAACGGTGAAACGAATTGGTTTGCAAAGTAAATAACAAATTTTTTTTTTTTTACTTTTTTTTTATAATTTGAAAAAATGAATAAAAATTCTTTGGCAGAAAAGACTGAACAGATGTTTAAATTGAATAACCCATAATCACTATCTTCTGCCCATAATTGCTTTTATGTAGTCATTTCAAGTTTGAAATTTTTAAATTAACCTTAATCTAGGAAGGTAACAGTATTTTATGAAAAAAATTCCTAAACTTTTTCAGATCCATTTTCATTTATTTTTGCTTGCAACTGTTTGTTTTCAAAAATTTCGAGAATTTTAATTTTGGTTTTAAAAATTCCGCCAACATTTTCCATCATTTTTGCAAAAAAAAAAAAAAAAAAAACCGTTTAATTAAAATGAAAAAAAATAAAAGTTTGTTTTAATTCAAATAAATTCACCAAATGATATGAAATATTGGCGAATACATTGAATAAAAATTTTAAAATTAAAATTAAAAATATTTTACTTACTTTCGGAATCCTTTTCAGTATTAACTTTCACTGTAATCGGTATTGAATTACCACGAATACTGAGAGCGCAAATATGTTGCATTTCACTATCCGCTTCAAGCTATAATTCAATCATATTTATATGAGAACGAATAATTACAAAAGAATTAAATTTTAGTAAACTAATACTGATAAAAAATACTTGAATAGCAGGAATAAGCTTTAAAATTTCGATTCCTAAAAGTTCCCGCATCGAAACATATCCAAATAATAAAGCCATGCCATCATCAGCTCGAAAAATACGTCCCTAGAAATGAATTAAAAATATTAATGCATATAATGTGACGCTGATATGATTAAAATGAATATAATGTGACACTGATATGATTAAAATGAACATGATGTGACATTGATATGATTAAAATTAACAAGTTTTTGCGCAAAAATTTTTTGAAGGATTGTTTGTTCATTTTTTTTTTGTCCACCTCCTTGAAACAATATAAAGACACAGGTGGGTGTCTTTTTTTTTGCGCACGCGCAAAATATGACGATAATAGATGTTCAAGCGTTTTTCACGTCTTTCATTTTTCACTTACGTAAACTATTGATTGCTATATTATCTTATTACGTTACTTAATTACGTTTATCATATATTACTACTACATTTAGGAATCAAAAAAAAAATTTCCTTTTCATTAATAAATCGATAATGGAATAAATAACGCACTGATATATGCAAAATATGATAAAATGTATAAATATTAAAACATTTATAATATTTAAAAACCCTTGAAAACGTATCGTATGCTATTTAATTAAATTAATTAAACCTATATTTTATCGTATCCTTGTATGTTTGAAATAAAAATTATCAAGTTCAAAGGTGAAA
>NW_018108314.1:3248-7758 GCF_000183805.2 Loa loa | reverse complement strand
AATAAAAGTTGGCTGATTTATTATGAAATTAAAATTATTGATTTATTAAGAAAAAGAAAAATTAAATTTATTAAAAGAAAACAAACCGAAATCCAATAATATATGAATAATACTTTATCCAAGTTATTATTAAATTTTTCTTCTCTTTCGTTTTTGCTTTTCTTTTTTTTTCTCGTAGTTGCAACAATAAATAAAATTCAAAATTCTTCGATTAATGTTGGATAAATGATTGGTGAAAATGAAATGACCGTTTGTTGTAGCCACTGTAAAATATTACTGAATGACCGTTCGGTGTAGCCACTGGAAAATATTACATTTAGCAGTTGAAAAAAAAAAAAAGATGCAATAAAAGTTTGGCGATTCATATCAAAATTGAGAAAATTTATAAAATGTTAAAATAATCAAAGTATCAAAGTATCATAAATATTGTCTTATTTAGATCACTTCTCCAATAATTAATACATTATACAAAAGTTAAAATAAAATTTCTAACATATCGAGTGATGAATTATTTATTCAATTTCCCTAATATTGTGATAAATGACTGTCACTTTGATTACCTTTAATTAGTAGCTGGTCTGAAATTTATCTTATACATATTGAATGGATATATTTGTAACAGTATGTAATTTAATAATCATGCTTATATCCAATGCTACATATTTAAACTTCTGCTAAATATCATATTTTCTTTGTTTAAAAATTAATTTTTCATGTAATATATTAGCTTTATAAATCACACCTACAATATAAGGAATTTTCAAATTAGTTTTTTTTTTTTGTCAACCTCCAACGATTGACAGTCCCCTCATTTTCAGCTCCAGTTTATCTTCATTAATTATCTTCAAATTCAACATACAAATCTCTCTGTTTCATCTATTAATAATGAACTTATTCATAATTGTTTTTTTTTTTGTATTTTCTGTATTCGCTAATGAACTGTTACTATTATTAACTAAACCTTTATCAATACATCTTATCGTTTGTATATCAGACAATACACAAACTTCAACATATTATTTTCTTCCAAATTAGGTATTTTTTTTACGGTAATTGCTATTTTATTATTATAAAGCTATTTTATTATTATTATTTTATTAAATTAAATAACAAATATTAACAAAATATTAGCAATATTTGTTCATTAAAAGTTACTAAATATTAGCAATAATTTGAGAAAGATTTTGAAATTAGTAATGTAAAAATTATACGAATTATAAATAATTTGGAAAATTTTGCTAACAATTTTACACATTTTCTTTTTTCTTTTCTTTTTTTTCTGTAAAAAAAATTCGCGCAATTAAATGAAAAAAGAAAAAATAGAAATTTTGAATTTTATTTGAATTGAAATAAAATGCAACGAATGATATGAAAATAAAATTTGCGCCTATTAAATTTATGTTATAATTGAAAATATTTTTTTCACATATATGTGATATATAAATGTTATATATTTGATATCAACTAACAATCATTAAAAATAAGCGCAATTATCAGTCATGAATTGTATAAATGATAAAATCCATGTAAGTGAATTAGTTCGTTAAATTCTTTTTCACGATTGATTTCATATGGGTTATGGTTTAAATAAAAAAAAAAAAAATAAAACATACATAATAATAGCAATGATAACAATAAATATGGGGATAGTGATAAGAATAATATAATACTGATAAGGATAGTGCTGCAGTTGTTGTTAGTGTTTTTGCTACTACTACTACTACTATTATTATTATTATTATTATTATTATTATCTCATCTCTTGTGTCCCTCATGTGGTTGTCACGTGTGCAGGACATATAAAAGATAGTTGACAGAAGTAAATAATATTCTCCTAATGTTGATGATTAAATCAAAACCGAACTATTAGCTTTAATATAAGATATTGCTGATACAATAAGTGAAAATAATGGAACAATAATTCTGTTTGTTAAAAGTTAAGCATCTCTTTTTATTGTATACGTTATCATTTAACATTTGCGCTAACAAAGAATGCTTTATCAATGTACGCTACTTAGCTTTTGCATATTGAAGAAGTTAAGGTTCTTAAGCATCAAAATTATTTTACAACTGTAAATAAGCTCGATCTATTGACTAGAATATCGGGCATAATTTGGGCTGTTCTTTTTTTTTTTTTTTTTTTGTTATCAATATTGTCATCAAATTTGTCGTATTAATATTACAATTGATTGAGTTACACTTACTGTATTAATTAAACTTATCAGAATAAAACTTATCAGAATCAAATTTGAGGTTCTATTATCTAAGTATGAGAAGTAAAGAAAACTAAAGAAATGGACATTATCATTATCCAAGTATGAGAAGTAAAGAAAACTAAAGAAATAGAACCAAAGGAATATAACCTACCCGCTCAATTTTTATCATTGTCACAAAGAAATTGTTGATATAAGGAGTGAGTGACCGTAGTAGCTATAATCATACATATGATAAACCAAAAACAGTGGACAATGTTGGACAACACCTTATCATTTTAGTGATAGCCTTAACTATGATATGTTGCTTAAATCAATGAATCCTTTTGAAGTTGTTTTATATAGTTTGTGAAATGTTTAAAGAAAGAAAGAGAGAGAGAGAGAGAGAGTGAGAGAGAGAGAGAGATTCCTGTTAAGGACTTTCTTCTAATTTTTAGGAAATATTTACAAAACAAAATGTTAGAAAAATCAAATAGAAAATTACGTTTCTCAAACGATTTATTTATTGATGATAAATAATATCAAACTTGTTCCATAAAAAATACAAAAAAAAAATCGATACTTGACCTTTGACCTTATGCATGATTTTATCAAAATTGTTCATTTTAAGAGCAAAAATAATTGAAAAAGTTGAAAAAAAAGAAAACAAAAGTTTATCAAGCGGTTCAACTAAATATATTCGCTTATTCTAGGAACTATTAAACCACAACATTTCTATATGCAATGATAAAATCAAAAGAGATATCATTGATACTATCAAAATTTCATTATTTGATATAAAGGAAAGAAAAAGGTAGATTAATAATAATATTAAAGATACAAAAAATAGTTTTAATAAAATCCCGACAAAATCAATTAAGCATAATATCGGAAAATTTGAAGTAATATGTGACAATTTATGCTAAAAACTTGATATGATACAATCATTCATCATTTCCAATTTGCATTTCTATTTAGGGTATATGATATAAGTATAACATTTCCAATTTACATTTATAACTCAAATTTACACACTTAAACTTATATTTAAGGTATATGATATAAGTATAACACATGTAATTATGATTACTTATAGATGTTTAAGTTAGAGGTATGGAATATAAATAAATTACACGTACGTACGTATACTTATATACGTGAACTAAACTGGTCATTAAATATAAATCGAAAATTTTTTCTAAATATAAGTGCTCGTATTTTTTGAAATTTTTGTTGATGTGGTTAGAAGAAAAGGACAATGGTACAGCTGTTTTATGTTGACAGATGAATGTATCGATGTTGTCAAACAAAAAAAAAAAAAAAAAAAAAAAGCTAAAAGTAGGAATAACATTTGTTATCCATTAAAAACATACAATATAGTTAATAGCAATCGTAATCATATCATATTATATTAAAATATTAACAGGTAGTAATTGAAACGACAGGTAGATGAGGTAGTAGTTGAATAATTTGAGTGATTAAAATTGTAGTTGGATAGTTAGAGTGATTAAAAAAAGTTGTAGTCGATGAATTAAATGATAAATTTGAAATGTTAATTTGTAATTTTTTCTTTTCAATCATTACGCATAATTAGAAATTATCGATAATTTGTAATTAATTATCAATAATTTGTAATTTGGAATTTGATATAATCGAGCAATATTAGAGTATAAATTCTTATTTCATTTCAATCCAATTAATGATATGAATGAATATTGGCTACAAATAATATGCTATAAAATTATTTTATACGAAATATAAAACTTATATGAAGTATTTGAAATTATAAAATAAAACATAAAATGTAGTAAAATTAATATGCAAAGAAATTTTCTCCAATATAAACATTTTTAGCATTTAAATTCATAAAATTTTATGCAATATTTCAACTCATAAATCCATAAACTTATAAACGACATTTGAATTCATAAACATTTACGCAATATTTAAACTCATAAACTTATAAATAGTATTTAAACTCATAAACTTTTATGTAATATTTCAACTCATAAATCCATAAACTTATAAACGACATTTAAATTCATAAACATTTACGCAATATTTAAACTCATAAACTTATAAATAATATTTCAATTCATAAACTTTTATGTAACACAATATTTAACATTTAAATTCACAGACTTTTATGCAATGTTTATACTCATAAACTTTTACACAATATTTAAACTCATAAACTTATAAACAATATTTCAATATTTCAACAATATTTCAATGTCAATTCATAAACTTATAAACAATTTTCAACAATATAATAAAACTTTTATTCAATGTTTAAACTCATAAACTTAAAAACAATA
>NW_018108314.1:0-2712 GCF_000183805.2 Loa loa | reverse complement strand
TATCCCACTATTTTTATTTTCTTTTTTTTTTTTGTTTTTGCGCCCCAAAGTACATTCAAACATATTGAATAAATTGTTGTTGAAATGTGTATGTGTATGCGTATATGTGTATCTGTATGTGTATGTGTATGTATGTGTGTGTGTGTGTGTGTGTGTGTCTGTTTGTACATGTGTATGTCACACATTCCGCCAATTGTCTTGAATAGATGTATATATTACAGCAATATCCGGTGGTGGTATTTTCAGTAAATATATACATACATTTGAAATATTACTATTAATTATTTCTTTTTTTTTTTCTTTTAATGATAATTATTAAAATTACCTGCAATAAAATGTAAGGTATTATGCAAATATTGAATTTATGTAAACAAGCATTAGCATCATTACATAATGAATTGTAATTACAGGGAATCATTTCGAATCGCTAACAGTATTATTTCATAATTTTAAAAAACTTTTTTTTAAAAAAAACCCTAATAGAGGAAGTTACTTTGTAAATTGCATATTTCATTTTAATCGTCAATATATCATTATTATCAATTCTTATCAATAGCTATAAACATATGATAAATATTAGCTATATTTATGATAAAAAAAAAAAAAAAAAGATGTAACTGGATAGGGAAAAGATAAAAAATAAGCAAGCTATTAGTATTGATATGTGTTCCCTAATAGGGTTGATGCTAAACCGGTTCCGCCTCCGGGTTAGATCAATTAATAAATGATTCCGCATTGTAATGAATGTTCGGAACAAGGAACTCTTGAAATAACATATTTTCAACAAAGACAACAAATCGAAATGTGCTACTGCTGCTGTCGCTGTCGCTGTTGCTGTTGCTGTTGCTGTTGTCGTAAATAAATGATGTCAAGAAATGGGGACATTTTTAATTTTAAACAGACTCAACATCTTTCGATAGGAAAGTTTCTGAATGACAACATTTTTTTTAAAAAAAAAAGTAAAAAAAGAAAAGAAAACTATCCTCCACGAAATTTTTTTGCAATATAATAAGAAAATCAGGTTATAATGTTAAATTTTTAGTCAAGAATTACAATATCAATAAATTGATTCAGCATTCCAATCGATTCCTGATTCAGCATTTCTGATTCCTGATTCAGCATTCCAATCGATTCCTGATTCAACATTTCTGATTCCTGATTCAGCATTCCAATCGATTCCTGATTCAACATTCCATTTCTAACATTATACAACAATGATTTGGCATTGATTAATTGATAAAAAAATGATGATAATTTGCATGAATGACAAACATCGATGAAATAATATATGACTGCAATGACTCATTGATATATTCACTGAATACTTTTAACATAAATTGTAAATTCATTAAAAACATCAAATTTCGATTACAGTATATAAATTATGTATCATTACAAAAGTTTTGCAAGAGTTATGAAATATTAATTATTGATTTAAAAAAAAAAGTCTACAGATACTGTAATAGAGATACGGTATACTGTTTACAGTAAAATTCCAATAAGCGGATAATCACGGAATATACACGTGAAAGTATTTTAGAATAATTTCATTGTCGTATGTATGAGAGATGAATTGAATGATATTTTATCATGAGATAAACACGTGAATTGTGAAATTTTTATCATTAACGTAAAAATGAGACTAAAATTGATTAGCAACAGTGGGAAATGTATGATTGATTGAAAGAACTGAAGAGAAATAGTTAAAAGTTGAAACTATTCAAATATATATCATCCACTAATCTCATATCTCATACAATCTCACCCGCGATATCCCTTCCATATACCGGTCTTTTCTACATTCAAACAGGGAAAAGAATTGCTACTGAGGAATTCATTATAGAATGATCATTTCTTTTTTATTGATTAATAGCCGATAATACTATGGCCTCATTTGATTATTTAATAATTTCATAATTCCTCCAAAGCAATGATGACAAATTTTTTTCAAAAAAAATAAAAAAAATAAGATATCTTTAGAGAAAAAAAAAAGTAATAATTTTAAATGAAAGAAAAGTAAATGAAAGTATTTGGAATAATTTATCAAAAATAAAAAAAAAAAAAAAAAAAAAATAAACTGTTAGCTTATCAGAAACTTTTCCAAAAAATTTATTTATTTGACATTTTTATCTCAACATTTTTTGTTGTTGAAATTCATATTTTAGGGAAATTATTCTATTCCAGAATAAGACTACTCTTATCTTATCTTATCTTATCAATACATTTTGATAAAGGGTGATATTTGAATTATTAATGCGACACTTTTTATTGTAAGATATTTGAATGTTAATACAACATGAAATATGCAATATATTTGAACTCTTATGATGAATATGATGAATAATTGTTAATAAAAATTTTAAATTTTAATTAATTTCATAAACTATTATTCAAATGGTAAAAATTAAATTTAATTAAAAATGATGCAAACAAGAAATTTTATTGTAACAAATGCGCATCAATGATTAATTATTGATTTGGAGATAATATTGGTAGAAATACTTTTTCTTTTTTCTTTTTTTTTTCAAATAATCAATTTCTTGGCTTGTCTTTTCATATTATATCAAATGATATTTGCAAAAAATTATGCAAAAATAAATTTTTACAAAGCGTAATTGTAAAAATGAAATGAAAGAATAATTCGTTTTCTTTTTCTTTTTGCGTACCTTTTAGTACCAGGTTTTTTTTTTTTTTGCGTCCAAATAACATATC
>NW_018108313.1:164659-170287 GCF_000183805.2 Loa loa | reverse complement strand
GTCATTATTATTATGATAAATCGATGTTAAATCGAATTCCATTCTGTTAGAATGAAAAAAAAAAAGTGTAATCCGTAAATGAAATGATTAAAGAATACTAAATGTAATGCGAAATGAAAAAGATGGTATGTATAAATAGAAAGAGGAAAAAAAGAGTAATAAAATAAAAAAAAATGATAAGATCATTTTGTAGAAATCCTTAATTTAAAATTAATTTTTATTGAAGAATTCATATTTGATTACTATACAAGTTGTACAACCATAAATGTTGTTCATTAATTAATTGCTCTTTAATTAACTTTCTTGATATTTATGAATGATAAATGATAATATTTACACCTGCAAATATTGCTTGAAAATTTTAAAAAATTCAATTTTCAGTCTATTTTATTCTAGCTGAAAGAGGAGAAGGCAGGGATTTTTAAAAAATTAAAAATTAAATCGATAGTTATGAGCAGTACTTTTGCATTTTAGTGCATGGGAGAATTCTCAAAATTAAAATATTTTTAGTTGTACCGTCATTGATAAATTTTTGTAAAATTTGGAAATTTTAATTGGAAAAATTAGATTATTTGAGGAGATTAGATTATATATCAACTTCAGCTCTTTCACCTGTCATGTACAGGAATTCATATTTAGTAAAATTTGCTATCTAAATTAAAATAAGGAATTAAATTCGATGAAATAATCACTTCCAATTAGTATACAAAATATTTTTTGCACATTTATAATAAAAATAACTTTATTGTATAACAATTCTGTCTTTTTTTGTCCGATAAGATAAACTTGAAATCGAATTAAAATTAGAATTAAAATAGCTCATTCTCATAAATAATACCAATAATTTCACATAATTATTATACAATTTGCTGTGAAACAGCACTTTGCGAACCAAATGCGAATCAATTAAGTACATCATGTGATAACATCAATAATCAGTTCTGAATTAACAATGGAAACTTAAATTTATCATCCTTCGAGAAAGCAAAAAGTAAAAGTTTTAATTTTAAAAAATGGAATAAACAATGCCGCCTGGTATTTCATAATCCTTCTCATTCAAATTAAAACGAAAGAGCAAGAATATTTCTCATTTAAATTCAGTAAATATTCAATTCATGCATGAAATATGCAAATAATAAGAAAATTATTTGGGAAAAAGGAAGAACAAATGAAATAAAGAGAAGGAAAGAAAGAAAGAAATATTTGCTTTTTTTTTTTTTGTCAGCTTTCATTAACAACTTCCGCCGTTTCTAAATTAGCAATTGCTGATAAATCAGCATGCGTCATTGGTCTTCCCACTAATTCGCAGTACCCGTCTGAAATTGTTTTGCTTACACTCATTAAATGTAATACGGTATAATTAATTTAAGTGTTTTCTATCACTTGCTATCTTTCCTTGACAATTTCAATAATTGAAAAAATGTTTTTTGGTATTAGAGATTTGTTTCAGAAATTCCAAACTTTTAAATCTTTCTAAAAATATTAAACTATTTGAAATCATCGAATATTAAAAGGAAAAGGACATTGCTTCTTCTTCTATATTTTCCCTTAGTTTTTACGCTAGAAATTTTAATAAAATTTTGAAATTTATTTAATAAACAGACCAGGTGGCGGTAAACTATCACCGGGAACAAACTCAACATACGGACATTGCTGACTGTTCAAATCATTAAGATGTTCACAAAGATATGCAAATGAGGGCCGATCATTTGCATTATGCGACCAGCACTGAATCATTATATCGTATCTAAATTTCAAAATTTTCAGTTTAAATATTTTAACATTTGTTCACCTTAAACTTTTCTAAAATATTCCTATTTTTTGGAATTTTTAGAGATTAAAACAATCTATTTTATAACTTCTGAATGAATTTCTCTCCCTTTTTTTAATTTCAATTTCTTCATTATTTAAAATATTTAGAAAAAAAAAAAAAAAAACGAAGACGTACACTTCATTGCTGGACGATATGGGCTTTTCTAATCGATTACCCTGAAGTAAGTATTTTAATAAATCTTTATCACTAACAGTCGGATATGGAAAACCACCAAGGGTGCAAATTTCCCATAAAACGACACCATATGCCTGAAAATATGAATTAAAATTAAAACAATGAAAAATAATTAGAAAAAAAATGTGAGAAGAAATTTGAAATCTTTTTTTTATTTGGAAAATTTCAAGTATTCATTACACAGCAAATCGAGCGGTTTGTTTGTTTTTTTATTCGAATCCTCAAAAAGTTAAATTTTATGAAATTTGCAGAAGACTTTGACACAAAACTGAAACAATATTGCTGTGCAGTTGTAACAGTTTCTCATACTATTATTTAATCATTTATCATTTGTAATTAGCATTTTATTTTTTAATTGATCATCCATTCTTTATAATTTGGTCATTTATCATTTATCACTTGATTGCAGTGCTCTTATCATCATTCACTCAGTTATCATTTGTTATTAGCACTTTGTTATTTTATTATCCATCACTTATCATTTGATCTCAGTACTTATCATTTATTATTTTTATTTTATCTTTTCTTCCTCTTAATTAATCCGGTCCCTCTAAATCAACGTGGTTAAATAATTATTTTTCTTAATTGAACAAGATGAACTGAAAGGAAGGTATTGCTAAACGGACAAAAAGAGAAAGGGAGGGAGAGACGGACAGACGGATAGACAGACTGACTGACCAACTGGACAAATCGACAAACTATAATGGACACCTTTCAGCAATTTAGGGATGGGCAAATAAGCAATAAAATTATCGACTGCTAAGGTGTAAAAAGTAATAAATTGATGTTAAGACGTTGTAAGAATGGAGAAAATGGTGGAAGGGAAAAGGAGAAGGCGGGGAGACGAGGAGAGGCGGGGGGACGGGGGAGGGGCGGGAGGACGGGGGAGAAGATGTAACAACTGGCACATTGGAAGAGGTGAGAATTTAAGCGTTTTTCATTTTAATCAAATGAAATTTATTACATTTACGGTTAGCACAACATCTGTGAGAAAAGAAAAGTTAAGAATGAGCTATTGATAAGATAAGATAAGAGTCAATTGTAAATGAAGGAGAAAGGGAAGGAAAGATATCTTCAGAGCAAACTGCTGAAAACTTAACAATTTCAATGAAGACATACACTCAAACTGTTGCTTTACATAATGCACACACACACACACACACACACACACATACACACATACATACACATATACACATACATACATATACATATATAAACATACACATATACACACACATAGATGAAATGTATAAAATGTCAAAAGAAAATGAGGTGGAAGTATTTAACTTTGCTTTTGCAACATTATCTGAAGTATGACCTCATGTATACTTTGAAAATGGAGAGAGAGAGAGAGGGAAAAAGAAAGAGAGAGAAAGAGAGAGGATAACAGTGAAGCATACATATATTTATATATATTTTAATTATGTATAAATCTTCAAATTTACAAATTACTTAATATATTTTACAATATGCAATTCAAAATTTCTTCATTATTTAGTGTTAATTAATCAATAAATAATTATTTATGAGAAAAACCAACCCAGACATCACTTTTTGTTGAGTAAATGTTTCGTTGAATGGCTTCAACAGAGAGCCATCGAAGTGGTATTACACCTTTACTTGTTTTAACATAAACACCATGTCGTGATAATCCGAAGTCACTTATTTTCAATTGATTCCCTCGACTAACTAAGATATTTCGGGCTGCTAAATCTCGATGAACAATACCCAATGATTCGATATGTGCCTTAAAGAAATAATCAATTAAAAGTATATATTTTTCATTGATTTTCTCTTATTATTATTTTCAAAGAATTTGATTAAATTTTTTCAATAAATCTAAATGAATTTTTGAATTTAAATAGGATTAATTTAAGGTAAGAATTTTATTGTAAAATTAAAAATTCTGCAGCAAACATGAAATTTAACTAATTGAAAAAGAAAAAAAAAGAAGTTAATAAATTGAAAGAACATACCATTCCGTTGGCAACTTGTACAGCAAAACTTTGTAATTCAATAGGATCCATATGGTATGTTTCACTATGTATCGAATTATCATCCATATTTGAAAGGAATGATGAATGCATCGATGGTGGCAATGATGGACTAATTGGCGCATCACGGCCGTAAAATGATGATTTCATATTTACCATCGCTCGATCAAACTATAACAAATTGATTTTTTTCATATATCATACTTATAACTAGTATATACTATGATTAATATGATTTAATTGAGTTCACAATGATAAAAATATGAGTCATCTAATGTTATCATAATAAAGAATACTGGTTATTTATTATTGTGTCCATATTATCAAGATAAGAATAATTTTAAAATCATGAAAATAAGAATGTATTTGATGTTATCTTGATAATAAATGATATTTTACCTGTTTTCGAAGATTTTGTAAATAATGTTTGAGATCACCGAATGGTACATACTCCATAATCATGCATTGATGATTTGGTTCCGTACAACAACCATACATTGCGACAATATTTGGATGTCTTCCAACCTAAAATCTTCCCAAAAAAGAATTTTTTTTTTCTGCTCAAATTTTGAACGATAAATAACAAATAGCATTCCTTTGGAATGGATAAAAACAAATTAATTTGATAAATAAACAAATCATCAAATGATAGTTTATAAAAATGAAGCAAAATAAATAAATAAATACAAACAACTTTATGCTATTTTTATAAACAAACGTTAATTTTTCATTTTTCTCATTATAATTACTTACTGGAATGTATATATAATTGAAACATTATTATTACTATAAATAATAATTGTTATATTAATTTGCGGATATTAATAAATATTACAAATGTTTAAATTTAAATAAATTTCTATTAAATATTTTTGAATAATTTCAATCTGATTTGGTTCTTTTTTCTGAAAAAAAATCAAATTATTAATTCAATATGTCTTTTTATTTTACTAATTTATTTAGTATAAATGACTTGTTTCATAATGTCCATTTCGGCTAAAAATTCACGCTTTTCATTTTCATCAGCATTAGCTTTTAATTGTTTAACGGCAACTGTTGTTGGACCAATATATCCTTCGACACCATAAGCGGTACCCATGCATACGGTACCAAATGCACCTAAAACAAAGTAAGCTTTGACTGTTATTTAATTCTTCTCTTATTAAAAGCTTGTATTTAATTGTTTCAGTTCATAAAGATTTAAATTTTTTTCAAATAATTCAAATTTGTTCTTTGCTTTTCATTTCGTTGTTATTCACTTAAAGCTTTTTTGAAAAAATCGAATATTTTTTTTATTTAATTAACGTGACAAATGTAAATGTAAGAAAATAAATGAACCTTGTCCGATGATACCACCAACTTGAATTTGGTTAAATGGTATTTCATAATCGATTTGTGATGCTAAATTGTTAGTTTGCCGATAAAGAATATTTGTTTCAAGCATTGAATGGCTGAAACAAAGAATAATTTTTGTTGTTTATTTCGTTAATTAAATAGATCAAAAGAAATTAAAATTATTTAAAATTCTACAAAATTAAATTTAACAGTAAACAATTTTTGGAATTTTCTTTTTTAAAAAAAAGTATATATATATATATATATATAATTACTATACTATAGAAA
>NW_018108313.1:161297-164480 GCF_000183805.2 Loa loa | reverse complement strand
TTTTTAGGTAATTTTACTTTTTTAAAAAAAGTTAATATATATATATATATATAAATTTACATACTATGAAAAGAGACTAACAATTTTAAATAAGTCATATGATTAAATTAGCATTATTTAAAGGACTTTAAAAAATTTACGAAAAAAACGAGATAATTACCTGGAATGTGCCATCGCCCAAGGTATGACTGACGATTTTTCAATTTGTGATTTACCATTTTTGTAAAATTTCCGTACCAAACAATATGCGATGCAACAAGCCATTGAAATAGCTGTTACAAGCGCAAATGTTGTTGCCAAAATGATTATTGGTGAATAGAGAGACTTTTCCTGTACCTCATGAACCAGTGGTGGTTTTTTATCGGTACCTTTCATATCAGTCACATTGGATAGTTCCTTTTGATAATAATCTTCAGTATGATTTTCACCTCCTATATTTGTAATATCATTGTTTCAATTTTAATTTATATCATTAAAACAAATATTTGTTATTTATATTTTAGTAAAATGCTTCATTATTATTAAATCAATTTGTATGGAACTAAATTGAATATTTTTGACCAAAAGCAAAGAAGAAAAAAAGAAAGCCTACCAACTGGCAATGTTGCCATATCATCATTGGCCAAAATTAGCCCAGTGAAAAATGGAACGATGACATCATCACTGTGACATAGTTGATCATTCATTGCAAAAATTGTCAACCTATATTCCTCATTTGGTGCCAAATCGATAGGTAACACAGTTGAAAGCGATGTCACATTCTGTAAATTACAAATCGGTCTAATAATTAAGGAAAAAAAAGTAAAAAAAGAAAAAGAAAGAGGGAAATGCAAATTAAGCGAATCCAAAATATAATAATTATCTCTTCACTTGGCATTTTTAATTACATTATGCTATTAGCATTTACCTCTTCAGCATAAACGACATGTGATGGCATATCAGCGATACGATACTTGAACGCATTTGGATTAGCAAAACTGAGAGGGTTGTGATAAAATCTGAAATCATGATTAAATTTCTATAATAAATTTTACGAATTACTGGTTAATTAATTAGATGATTGAAGAATAAAAATCATTACTGTAATTGATTATAAATTGGAGTGTAAAATACACGAATTATTGATTGATAAGCAATAGAATAATGAAAGAGAAGGAAAAAAAAGAATGCAAAACACCAATTTATATCGTACCTTTCGCTGAGATCAAATCGGAATTGGTGGGTATGACCGCTAATAGCGGGATACATCCAGCTAACAGCAGCTTTTATTGTGTCACCTTTTTGATATGTCCGAACTGATACATTTTTAGCTACTGGTACAGTGTTTTGACCTAAATTTAATAATTTTTGCACAGAAAAAAAATAAATGAATTTATTGAACAGTTTTACCAATATCATAAATCAAAATAAATTAATCAATGATATGATAACATACTAGCACAGCTACAGTATCCTTCAATACATGTAGGTACCATATATTTGATACCAATAGCAAAATTTGGATCACCATAAGGATATGGCATTGAATGCATATGTACAAGATATGTACAATCATGTTGAATTTCCAATGGCTCAGAATTAGTTGTCATCGCGGGAATAATATGAGATCGTTCCATCTGTAAAATTTGTTAGAAGCAATTTTTTTCTCTTTTGGAAAATTAAAAAAACTAGAATGACTCTTTTTTTAAAAAAAAAAAACACTTTTCATCGATTATTTTCGTTACAAATGACTAATTGGTTTATTAATACAATAAATGAACGAATTTTAATGAAATATGTGAAAAATGTTCTTGTCTTGTTTTACTTTAAACGAATGTTAAAAACTTATTCCATTTAAGTTTTATGGGAGAGAAATGACAGGAAACTTTAATTTGAAAATATAAAAATTTATTAATTGATAAATTTAGGATGACTTTTCTGTTAGCTCTTGCTTTTTCAAAGGATCGTATTTGTTAATGTTTTATTGAAATTACGATGTAAAATTTCAAAAGCTGTGAAATGTTCAACATTAACAGATTCAAATAAAATAATGTTGTCCAGCGGATTGTTTCGTTCATTAAAATGATATCTCAATGATATCTCAAAAAAGGTAACCGACCAATCAATAATTACTCTTCATCATCTTGAAATTTTTATTTCTGTTTATAAATGAAAGATGAGATGAATAAAAAGTCAAATTAAAGTCTAACTGTCAACCTTGCCCTAAATCGTTTTTTTCGAAAACTTTTTTTTCGGAAAAGTTTTTGAACAATTTTTGAAGCTATTTAATTTTTCATTCATTCCACCTCGTTGCATATAAAATCTAATGGAAGCAATCCGAAGAATGAAACTGAAATCTTTGTAAAAAAAATCTCATTTCATTTTCATCTTATCATTTCGTCTATTTCTTTTTTCATCTTACTTCCTCATTTCATACTTTTCCAGAATATTTTCATATTTAATTTAAAACTACCAAAAATTTCTGTTAATTTATCCATCCCTTACCGGTCCAATTTCATAAGTGTAATATCCAGGAAAGTCGCGTTCACACCAATTTTCTACGGCTGTTACTCGTAAATAAAATCCAACACGGCCACCGTCTAAAATAAAAAAAAAACATAAAATTTTGGATTAAATTTTATAAAAATAAATTTTTTCTAAGAATAAAAATATTCCTTTAAAGTATGACTAAATTGTTTTATATTTGCTTTCTCTTTCACTTTTTTTTTCTTTTTCTTTTTCTCAAAATTTCAGATTTTTCACAGTTAACATTTTAGACCGGAAATTTGTTATTTGCTTTAAATTCGATGGAAAACATTTTCCAATATGTTAAATGTGAATTTTTCTTTTAAAAAGAAAAAAGATTTTTGCTATAAGGTTTATAATATTTTTGCTATTTTCCAGATGTTAAATTACTAAAAAAGTTTGATTTGGTCGTCCCATTAAAAGACTTCTTGTATGCTATTATGACCAATGTGATTTTCCAGATGTTTGCTAAAAATACTGAATCTATCATGCTCAACATAATAATGACAAGAATCACAATAATAATGACAACAACAATAATAATAATAGTAATAGTAATAATAATAATAATAATGATAATAATAATAATAATAATAATAATAATATAATAATAATAATAATAATAATAATAATAATAATAATAATAATAATAATAATAATAATAATAATAATAATAAT
>NW_018108313.1:156156-160692 GCF_000183805.2 Loa loa | reverse complement strand
AATAATAATAATAATAATAATAATAATAATAATAATAATAATAATAATAATAATAATAATAATAATAATAATAATAATAATAATAATAATAATAATAATAATAATAATAATAATTTACTTTTGTTTTTATGAAGAGTAATCCCAAAATTTTTTTGATGAAATGGCTTTGATTTTCTTGTAAAAATAGTAAAAGAAGAAATTTCTGATAAAATGAATGAATGAAAGAAGAGAGAAAGGTGGAAAAATTATCTGTTAGCAATTAATTAATTAATTTTAAGAATTGACTTAATAGTGTAAAGTTTACCAGGTTCAAAGTCCCAATGAACAGTTGATTCTAGGAATTTCACACTACCGATAATTGCAGTCGTGTCAACGCTAATATTAAACGGTGGTGATGGATATCCTAAAATTAATAGGAATTATTGCCGCTTTAATTAGTTTCTGTCAAAGCTGGTAATTAACAGTATCTATTCGTTCTGTCCAAATTTTAAAAATTGATTTTGCAGTTACTATTTATAATTTAATTATTCATAAATTAAAATGAATAAACTGGCTATATTTTTAATCAAAGGTAATTAATTAAGTGATGAGAAAACAAAAGAATAATACTTCTGGTTGTGAAAGTATTGGTTGTAAACCGTTCAGATGAACATTTCTTTATACAATTTTCATAAACAACAGTATCAGCATAATGATCACACTGATCATTACATCCATTGCCATCTCGATTAGTTCCACCAGCACAAACCGGGAATAGCAAGAAATCTATTGCTGATAATAGTAGCAGCATGTTGTTGTCCAGATAATTTTATAATATTTGAAAACATTTCCATCGATCGTTTAACTTCCCGCCCATCGGGAGAAGTACCGCTATTCTGCGATAGCTTAATCGCTATATCCAGATGATTATGAATGAAGGAATGAAATGAACGATTGTGTTCCTTTTAGTTACTTGCTAGAAATTTGATTTGAATAAGCAAATCTATACATTAATCCAATTTATAAAAATTATTTCATAAAACTTAAAATGAACAAAAAAAAATTCAAGTATATATATATTCAAATTCAATTATATTGCAAAATAAAATTTGCAATAATATATGACAAAGAGAAGATATAGGTGACATTTATCCAAACTTTAACTTGGCTAATATATTGCATTAAGTACTATAACAAACTTAATCCCTCCTCTCTTTCCTTTTTCTTTTTCCGATTGCTTATTTACCAATTCTGAAAAAAGAGCAAATCTTATGTTAACCGATAAAACACCATTAATTATTTGGGATCATTTATTGGACTCATATATTAATGAAATACTTATATACTAGAGAATAGATATATACTAGAGAATAGATATATATTAGAGAACAGATATACCATTTTTTTTTTTTAATGAGCATAAAGCATAAAATATATATGATTTGGAATAAATGTAACTTATAGAATAGATGTATTCAAATACTAGAATATATAAATACATGTATCAAATATGTGTTATATTCATATACTATAAAATAGATATACTTATATATTGGAGAATAAATACTTGTGGGAAATGTATCATCAACGGACATACACAAGTGAACGGAGAAGCTGAACTGAAGAAGAAGAAGAAGCTAATAGTGTTTTGGTGGAATGATTGTCTGACTGCCAGCTGACAAATTCATCCCACTTCATCCTCATCTGCTCCCGAGCTCCCGAGAATATATCATTAATGCACTTCAATGTTCTACCTCACAGCTGTCCAACACCAAAATTCATCCAACCCTTCAGGGCAATAGTCAACAGCGGGTGTATTTAACATTTAGTTAACTGATTACTAACTTTTGCTGATAGTGATTATAGCATGATGAAGTTCTTATGTTCTCCTTTTTTTTCTTCTCTCTCTCTCTCTCTCTTTCTTTTCTCTTTCTCCCCTCTTCATTTCTTTTAAATATTTCCAAATAGTAATATTAAAACGATGAGATTTCCCTTTTACTTAAGGAAAAAAGAAAGATTTTCACGACTAAAGTATGATTCTACACTAATAATGCTTGTATGGATGTCATTGCAATGACATTAATTATGACTTTGCTTAATTACTGTTAGTGCTAATAACTGTTAGTCCTAATTACTGTTAATAATTGTTATCTAGTTAATTAGTAGCCTATACATTATTAAATTTATTTGTTGCTTATCAAATTTGTCGCCATTTATTGTTTAGCAAAACTTTTATTTTAGAGCTCGAACTTTTTTTTTTTTTTTTTGGAAAACTTCCATTCATTTATATTCTACAACCTAGAATTGTTTGTCACCTTCAATTAATTAATTAAAGGAAAAAATGAGGTGGGACAAGAAGGAATGTGTAAAATGGGATTTTTAAAAAAGTATTACTGCTTCTCGTAATAATAATATTATTATTAATTATTAATCATTATCATTTATGTGACTTAATAGCAGGCTATTGCATAAGTGTCTAGACTCGAAGTTGGATGTAAGTTATTTGCTACTAATAGCGGTGTGATATTAATGATAGCAATGATAACTAATGATAAGCATGTATGGTGATTGATGCCGTTCAAAGATCAAATGACGGCAGGATTAAGCGAAATGGAACGATTTAAATCCAACGAGCTACCTGAATACATCTAAGGGCCTATTTGTTAAAGTTGTTGTTCACATTGTAAAATTTAACTTAATCGAAATTGATTTCAAAATTTTGCATTCTACAGTATAATTGGGAAGTGTAAATTTATCTTGTCTATTCGCACGCATATCACTTACTGATAAGTGTTAGAACATATGAAGTAAACAAAAACATCAATCATGATCTGTAAAACGGTTCAAATATCAATCCAAAATATTTATTATCACTATCACTTGCCATAATCGTTCATCGTAATCATTTGACAATAAATGTTGTATGCACAAATTTATTAAAAATATTAAACTTTTTTTGTTACTTAATTTTTGCAAATTTTTTGTTAATTAGAAATTTAATTAAAAGAATCAAATTTCTTCAAATAAAAATTTGATATTTGTCAAATGAAAAGTTGAATGAAAAGGAGGGGAAAAGTAAATTATTAATTGAAAGGATTTTAATAAAATAATTGAATCGATTGGTTTGGTGCAAAAGGCGAAAGAACGGAAGAACAAGGAAGAGAAAGATTAAAAAACGAAACAAAAAAAAAAAACTATTTGTTCAATTTCTAAAACTTTTAAAAAATAATCGTTTAAGATTCCTTTTTTTGCAACTTAATTTTCGCAATTTTATTTTTGCCAAATGTTATTTTTTGAGTTTTGGATTGTTAATTCAATTTCGAATTAATTATTATACCGTCCTTTCTTTTTTATTTAATGAAAGCTTTTTTTTTCAGATATGTCAAAATAATCAGCCAATTTAAGGGAAAAAAACAATTTAAAGTCTTAGTACTAAAATTGTAGGTTAAAATCATAAAAAGAAGGACTAAAGGCGACGAAAAAAAATGAATTTATGATCGACGAAAGTTAGCTCAACCAATAAAAATAAAGAAAAAAACAATGTTTTTTTACTCCCAAAGTAATTAATCTTGCCAATTGAAGATTTTAAGAGAAAAATTAATATTCTAAAAATATCGCTGACGAAATTTTGCATTGTTTTTCAAAAAAATACTGAACCTAATAAACTGAGGTAAAATCTAAGGTTAATAGAATACAAAAAATTGAACTTGATAAACGAGTTTGGTTTTTCTTGAAAATTATTTCTAAATGATAAATATTTTACTTTAGATGGCATAGAGCATCATTTTAAAGAACCTTTAATTAGTAAGAATGATACGATCAATCTGATAATATTTATGATTGATCCGGAAATCTCAAAAGTTCAGCTACCAGACACTCCTGAAATGCCTGAATGATATTTCAGACAGGAATCAGTAACATTTATCCTTGAATTCATTTCCGCTTATGAATTAAACAAATCAATATAACATTTCTTTTATTCCCATTCCTCAAACTGCAACCTCAACTCTTTTGTAAAAAAAAAAAATGAATATTATAAATTTGAAACAATCATTTCCAACTTTGGGACAGCTAATTTTGATTTTAAGTTAAGCAATTTTAAATTAGAATTGGTTTACTGCAAGTATAGAGTAGTTTGAAACAAATTTTAAAAAGCTAGTTTTGAACATTACATAATTATGCATCATTTTAATACAAACCACTTACTTCCTATTTTAGTTTTTTGCTTCATTTCATTCAAAATTTTGCAATTTCAACCACATCGAAAGTTCAATGTTACATATACACGCCACGTACGACAGTATTGGCAATGAGAGTTACAGCATGAGATGTGCTATTTGCACTGCGTACCATTGCATGAATTTAGTCACATAATGACTGGAGATTTTATGGTAGGTGTTGTTGTCCTTCCGAGTCTGGTTATCGACTTCCTCGGGGTTTCTGGAAGAGCTGAGTTACATCTGAGGGTGTTACTTGCTATATATATATATATATATATACACATATTCTATATATATATATATATATATATATATATATATATATATATATATATAT
>NW_018108313.1:143526-156093 GCF_000183805.2 Loa loa | reverse complement strand
TATATATATATATATATATACATATATATACATATATATAGAATATATGTATATATATATGTACATATATATAGAATATATGTATATGCTTATATATATCTTTTGTTCTTCCATTTCTACGCCATCTTTATTATTTCGGTCACCTATTAACATGTAAGTTAAGTAATTAAATCTGTCAGTACTTTTATTTTATCAAATCAGTCAGCACTTAATTTACCCATCCATTTGTTACTTCACATTTAAAGGAATAATACAGGACTGATGTTCGATTTGAGTCATGCATTGTTTATTTCGTGCTGCGCAAAATTTTCTATTGGATTTGTTGATTAAAAGCAAACAGTTTTTGGTTTTCAGACGGGATATATAATTCGAGAATTAATGAAGAAGAAATAAAGTGGAAATGTCGGAATTTTTGGACAATCAAGCGGAAGAGTCCGAAAATTCAGGTGAAACGACAGACACATCCATTGATGATGATGATTTGGAGCCTCGTGCTAAACGGAAGCGAAAGCAGAAAAAGAAAAGGAGAAAGCAAAAAAGACGAAACGAATTAGGAGGTTGAATTTCAGTTTCACCTTAATTCACTCAAAGCGCTTTTGTAGCAATATATAATTTAGCGTGGTTTTCGTCTACTAGAACCAAGCAGCAATGAAAAGTGTATATATATAAAACTTCAGTTTTTATTGTGCTATTTTTCAAGATACTGAAATGTCCATCTTTATATTGTTAAGAATAGATGAAGTAATCAACAAGCAATTTACTATTTGCAAGAATGTAGCCCTTAGAGGCTTGGAAATGAAATTTATTTATAGTTAAAAGAGAAATGAAACTTCTTTATTTACTATATACATTCAAGGACCAGATTTCATGATAATGCATTGAATTTTTTTCAAAAGCCTGAATACTATGTCTAATATTTTATGAATGTTTTCCGTTTTATTCATACTCCTTATCGTCTTCAATATTTTTCTGTAATTTTTAATAGCTTTATTTTGAGCTGGCATGGTTTGAATTTGGAATTTTTATCTTTGATTTGCAGTGATGATGAGGATGATGAAGAGGATGATGATGGGGAAGATGACGAAGCCAAAATTCAAAAGGAAATGGCAGGTTTCGTTGTCGATGAAGACGAAGCTGAAGAAGATGGTGATGATAATGAGGTTCGTTTTATTTATGGAGTATTCTTTTATTCCTGTGTCTCTCAGTAAATTTTCGAAAGATTCATCATGCTGTTTTAGTTGCAGTAAGCTGCTGAACTGAGTTGTCTTGCGCTATTCTGCTTCTGTTAATCTCAACTATGTAAATCACTGTATTTGACTGAAAATAAAAATTGGTGTTTAAAGTTGCTTTCCAGTTATATTTTTCAGGACGACGACAGAAGTGATATTGAAAAAGATGATGATCTAGAATTGGACGATGAAGACTTGGACTTGTTGAATGATAACTTAGACATACAGCAGCGTCCAGCTGGTGGTCGTGTGGTAATTGAAAGTGACGAAGAAGAGGATCGTGACCGTAGCAAGAGTAATCTTTATGATAAGGTTTGTTATTTTTAATCTCTCTGTTTGGATTTTTCATTCTACCAAGTGTTAACATTATGAGCAAGTTCATACAAATCCAGAGAGGTTGTAAGAATAAGAAAAAATGCTAAATTAATAATGTTTATGTAGTATCGCATGTTAAGTTTCTCTTTTTCTGAAGTTAGTAGATCATCTCATTTTTCAAGGATGATTTGGCTGGTGATGATGATCAGCGCAGCGATTACAGGGAATCAGAACGACGTGTTTATGATGGCGATGAGGGTTCAGGCACGGAAAGCGAACATTCTGGTGATCTTTCATTTATTACTTATAGTTTTAGAATTTTCTAGCATTTGCATTATATTTCAGCTGCTTATTTGTTTTTCTGTTTTAGAAGACGACTTCATTGTTACGGATGATGGGCAACAGCCGCAACATCGACAGCGTCGTTATCGTTTTGCAGATGTGCCAGAGCAAGCTATTGATGACGCGCGGGAGATATTCGGAGTCGATGACTTTAATTTTGCTGAATTTTACGACGAAGATGCTGAAGTTGGCGTTTGTTATTTTTCATATCAGTTTTTCCTGGCATCTCCACATTTTACAGATCTTTATTTATTCGAATATATTTTCATTTAAGCCAGGCGAAGATGAGGATGAATACCCGGAAGATGAAGAACAAGAAGAACTGGAAGGAGGCGATGTATCGCGTTCCCGTAAGATGAAACCGAAAGAAAAGAGAGCTACTTTGATGGATACAATTGAACCTGCAGAGCTTGAAGAGAAACTACTTTCTCCTATGGATAAACGTATACAACTGGATGATCGTCCTGAACGCTTCCAAGTAGTTTGATATCGTTTTGATTATTTTTGTTTTTTCATGTTCATTTTGATTGAATTAGAAAAGATGGTTGGGGAACAAAATGCACTTTTGACTATACATTTTTGCAGCTTCGTCGGGTTCCAGTGTGTGAGGCTGATGAACACGAGCTTGAAATTGAAGCCAAATGGATTTACCAGTATGCATTTGATAATGCTACTTTGTCGGAACAGGTATTAATCTACTTTTAATGGATGATTTGACACGTTGATTAAGAATTTCGTGATGTGCTACTCCATATTTATTCTTCATATGTTCTGTTATCCTAGAAACTGTTGGATTCAAACTTTCATTCGAAGTAAATTTGATGATTTTTGATGAAACTTCATTTTTACCTCCATTACGGGTGCCGAAATTTCATAAATTTCGTTGCAAATAGATTGTAAAACACAACTTTAGGAAGAAAGCTGTCTTACGGTATTGTCAAATTTGGATCTTCGCATTGATGAACGAGCTAAAATTGCTGCAGAGGCACCAGATAAAATTAAGGAAGCCTTGAAATTCATCAGAAATCAATTGTTTGAGGCAAATAGAAATTTTTTTTCATTATTTCGTTATTGATGATTATGTTATCATTTTTGCTGATAAACATCAGTATCAAGCTTTTTTTGAGATTGCACTTCTTTGTGATATTCATAGTTCCTGATCTTGTTTCAACTTTATAGGTACCATTCATAGCATTTTATCGTAAGGAATATGTAGAATCATGCTTAGTAATCAACGATTTATGGAAAGTTTATCAGTGGGATGAAAAGGTATCTCTTTTTATTTTCCATTAGTTTTGCTTGTTCGTATTTAAAGACTAAGGAATTGTTTATTTTCTGTTTTAGTGGTGTCACCTGCAACAAAGAAAGAAACGTTTATTAGAATTGATGAAACGGATGTTGAATTATCAGATGGAGAATGACAACGCGGCAGGGATGCGTATTGTTACTGAGCAGGATATGAATGAGTAATCATTAATTCTTTTGATTTACATCTATAGCGGCTTTATATAAGATGTCAATAATATACATATAGCAGTTAAAAATTGTTTTGGTGCTACAGAGTGCATGGAGTACAAACAGTAGAAGGTTTGATGGATGTTTCGACGAAATTCCAATTGTATTATGGTCCGGAAGTACCGAAAATGATAGACTGGGAAAAAATTCAAAATTTGAGTGAAGACGATCCTGAACGTGAAGCTGCTGAAATGCGTTTTCGTGCTGCTACAAGAACCGACAAATATATGGTATTTTTCAGGATGTATCTTTTCCTATATATCAGAGGAAGGAGTGAGTGCAACTGTGTTAATGAACAGCCCTTTGTGTCTTTTTTCTGAGTTACTGCTGCCTAGTTTCTAATTTGTCCTACTTTTCCAGCTATGTGTCCAGAATGGATTATCCGGAATGGCTTCACGTTTTGGCTTGACTCCTCTGCAATTTGCAGAAAATCTTGATTGGAAGCGGCATGATATTGTGCAAGACGATGAAGAACCACTGAAGGCGGCAGAGCAATATGTCTGTCAAAGTTTCCCCACTCCAGAAGCTGTGTTAACTGGTGCTATTCATGTTGTTGCTAAACAGCTAAGCAGAGAACCAAAAGTACGAGAACTGCTGCGGTTACGATACAGGTTACGTTTGAAGATTTCGGTATGTCCGACGAAAAAGGGCCGAGAAGAAATCGATGAAAACCACAAATTGTGGCCCAGAAGGTAACAAATTTTTATGTTTTTTTTTTCATAGTTTATTGATGTTTGCTTAAATAATTAAGCATTAGCAACAGATTATGGTCAGACACAATTCATCTTCAGCATTATAAAATTTCTGATGATTTAGGTACATACGCGATAAGCCTGTTGCAAGTTTACGACATGATGAATATTTGTGGTACGTGCAGGTAGATGCTCTTTACTCTTGAAATGTTTTCAACTACTTTTTATAGGATTTATTACAGAAACTATCTGACTATTCGAATTTTTATTATTCCTATTATTTTTAAAATGAAATCATTCAAATCTAAACTTTATGGTTTAGGCGCATGCTGGTGGATTACTGAATTTAAAGTTGCACTGTGACACAGAGGACGATGTTAGATTTGAAAAGACGATGCTTCAAGAATTTCTTTCAGAACAGCCTTATCACAGGCAAAAATATTTTGACAAAATTTCTTTTGAATTTTGAAATGGCAGAAATGGGGATGAATTTGAGGGTTCCACCCTTTGTTTGTTTCAAGAAATCAACCTCTTTTCAGAGATGAATATTCTCGCGTTGTTGATACATGGAACAAGATCAGAGAAGAAGCAGTAACAGTTTGTGTTAACAACTTTCTTTTGCCGGTGTTTGAACGCGAAGCTCATGAAAGGCTTCTGCAGGAAGCAAAAGATTATGTGATAAAAGTATGTGCTTCAAATTTGTGTAGCGCATTTTTAGTAATATTTATTTTTTGAATACAAGTTTTTTGGGCTACGGTTGACATAATTATGTGATTTTGAACTAAAATGTTTTTAAGAAATCAATTTCCTGTTGACCGAGCCAATTTCAGCAAAGCACGCAGAATTTGTATGATCGAATTAAAACTGCTGCTTATCGTAACGTGCATGATGATGATGATGATGACTTTGAAAGTGGATTTGCTAGTGGAACAAGAGTTTTAAGTATTGCGTATCCTGAAGAAAGGTAACATCATTATTCAGATTTCTGTTTTAAGATGTGTGAAAGTGACTCACCTATTGAAGTCTTATAGTTAAAAAATAACTTTTGAGTACTAATTTAAGTACTAATTATAACAAAGACAGATCAATTTTTTTCAGAGACCAGGCATCATTTTGTGCTCTTCTTGATCAAGATGGCCAAGTTTTAGACCATCTTCGACTAATTCATATTACGAAAAGTATGAATTCAAAAAGACCAGGTGAAGCAGACCTAAAGGTTACGTATTCATCTTGTGTTCGAAAACTAGAGTTTATTCTGTTGATCATATGAAACTTCTTCTGTAGCTACGTTAAGGAATTTTATGTTGTCCACAGTGTAGGTTATCATCAAAAAACAGCATTATGTTCATCGCTTTAAGCTCACTCCATTTTAATCTTCATTACCTGACCAATGTTTATTTCATTTTTTTAGCGTCAGGATATGGTTCATTTGCGCAAATTCATCGAAAAACGTCGCCCTTGTGTAATTGCAATATGCGGTGAAAATATGGATGCTTATTATCTTCGGCGGGATATTGAATCTTTACTACACGAAATTTCTGGGATGGCAAAAGAAATTCCAGTGGAAATTGTAGATAATGAAGCAGCCAAAATTTATATGCACAGCAAACAGGCAATTGTGAGTGTTTAGTAATATTTTCACAGATTTGTTGAATTGCGTAATTCGAATTGCCAAATTTTAATATTTTTATGTCTCGTAATAATCACTGCAACCTGTTTAGCTGTAATATAAATTTAGCATTCCCGTTTATCATTTAGTGCAGGATAAAGAAAAAAAGTTTGTAGCTGCAAAATTGTTTTTAATTTAGTAGCTTCCTGTTTGCACTATAATGAATTGATTTGATGAAATATTTCACATGCAATTCTATGAATGTTAGACTTTTGGTCTTTAGAATTAAGAATGTGTCCATTTTGCAGGCGGAATTCCCTAATTATCCACTAATGCTGCGACAAGCAGTTTCCTTAGGCCGTTTGTTGTTGGATCCATTAATCGAATATGCACACTTATGTAATACGGACGATGACATTCTTTGTGTTTCATATCATCCGTTGCAAAGTGAAGTTAACAAGGTAATTTTTTGCACTATCTGTGAATGTATGCATATATATAGGAAACAGTAAAAATAAATCTGTGTGTTTCCTCTATACAGTCTTTTTCCCAAAGAATTAAGGTGACGTTTGCGCCAAGTGATTTGATCAGTTACAGGAAGAACTATTGTTTGCGTTATCACTGGAATTCATAAACAGAGTGAATGAAGTAGGTGTGGACGTAAATCGTTGTTTGGAATACTCTCATACCTCATATTTGTTGCAATTTGTTTGTGGCTTAGGGACGAGAAAGGCGGTGCATTTACTGAAAATACTGAAACAGAATGATAATCTTCTGGAAAGTCGGACAAAATTAGTTACATTGTGTCGTATGGGACCGAAGGTAGGTTTGTTTTATGTTCCAATTCTATAAGTTGGTTGGAATTTTGTACAAAAGCTTTTCACCACTTTGTTTTGGTTTGAAGTTAGCTGACTTCCATTCCGTCATTTTATAAATTAATTGGTATGAAATTTATTTGTAGGTATTTATGAATTCGGCAGGCTTTATCAAGATTGACACAGCAAAGGTGTCTGAAAGAACTGATGCTTATGTTGAGGTAATTATGAACTGTGCTTAAAATTAATAGTATTTCATGGCTTTACACAAAAGGTTTGTTACTTTAAATTAATTGTGCCATTCTTTATGTAATTTTTTTATTTCACTTGAATTTAGGTGCTGGATGGTTCCCGAGTGCATCCAGAAACATATGAATGGGCTCGGAAAATGGCGGTCGATGCTCTAGAAATTGATGACGCTGCTGATCCTACAAGTGCTCTGGAAGAAATTTTGCAAAATCCAGATAAGCTTAAGGTTTTTTTTGTTTCTGCTTGTTTTTCAAATTATTTCTTACTCGTGGTTTAGCTTGAATATACAATTGATTATTCAGCTGATTTACTTCGCTATTGTTCATTTGATTTTAGGATCTTGATCTTGACGCTTTTGCGGAAGAACTTGCCCGGCAAGGTTTTGGTAACAAAAGTATCACACTGTATGATATTCGAGCAGAGCTAAATCATCGATACAAAGATCTTCGCATTCCTTACGAAAGTCCATCGGCTGAAAAAATTTTCACGATGTTGACAAAGGAAACTTCTGATTCCATAGGTAAATTTGGAATTTGTTGTTGTTTATTTGCGTTTTCCACTGATTTTTATTTGCTTGTTGAACTTATTTAGTAGAAAAGTTCATTTCAGTTTAACTGATTTTCATCAATCATTTAGTAACCCGGTACCAATATAAAAAACATTACCATAGATACAATCACCTATAACAAAAGAATTATTTCTATACTCATAAAATTGGAAACATAAAAAAAATGAACCAATAAAAATACAAATTAACAAAAAAAATTCACGATCAAACTTATTCAAACACAAATACTGACGAGAATATTTCAATAATTGACTATTTATTATTAAAAACAAACTAGCTGTACCATTAATACTAACATAATCAGGAGATAAAATACCCAAAGGAGATCAAATTCCACATAATCAAGTTAAAGAACATAAAGAAGAATCCAGAAAAGTTCAAAAAATAGAAAAAAAAATAAAGCTAACTCACTAAATAAAAATAAACGAAAACCTTGACTAAACATACGATAATCATAAAAAGAATATTGACTACTTACATCCTCCAACACAACATCTTTTAGTTACAAAAATAAAATATAAATAATATACAATAAACAAACAAAAATAGAAAAAAACATGATATGGAAATATATGTTGTAGTTTTGAAATTGTTATATATGAAGTACGCGTTGCAACAACATGGAAACCAGTATAAAACCAGGAACCATGGAAACCAGGAAACCAGTATATTTCCTTTTTTGATAATAATTTCTGCAGGAGTTTTTTCGCAGGATTTATTTATTACGGTGTGATTTTAGGGAAACTGGTAATGGGACGAGTAATGCATATAGTTTATCGCAAACCGAGAGATCCAGAGGAACGAGAACGTGTACCTCCTATTAGAGATGAGCGTACGGGTCAGTGGAAATGCCAGTATTGTTACAAGCCTGATTTCAACAATACAAATGAGGTGGTTTTTGTCTAATAAATTTTGATTGGATTTTTGACTGTTAATTGATGAATTGTTTACGGATTATGAAAATCAAGGTGTGGCAACACATTGACTCTTGTCCTGGTCAACCAGTGGGTGTAAAAGTACGATTCGACAGTGGTATAACTGGTTTCATTCCAAATAAGTATTTATCAGATCGACCCGATTCGTTTGTGGATCCAAGCGAGAGGGTTAGGGTAAGAATTTGATTTGCTCCTTTCCAATCGAAGAGAGGTGTTGCATCTCTACCATATAATAATAATTTTTCTATTACACTGTATAGTTTACTTTTAATCATTTTTGGGGCTTAGAAAATTTTTGGAAATTTCAGCGCAACCAACCCATATATTGTCGAATACTGGAGTTGGATCCCGATAAATTTTCGGCGACCTGTTCATGTCGATCATCTGACCTTAGAGGCCTACAGCCACAGAATAGCGAGTTCGACCGTTACTTCGACAAACTGAAGTATCAGGTAATAAAAGAAAAGTTGATTGTGGAGTGTAGTCAATACATTTTCTATTTGCTTATGTTTGACCCCGATTGCAGGATGACGATGAAAAGGATAAGAAACTAAGGGAGAAAAGGAAAATTGTAACATATTTCGTGAAAAGGGTTATATCGCATCCATCATTTCATAATGTGACTTTTAAAGATGCCGAACGAATGCTTCAAAAATTTGAACAAGTAAGTATTTGAAATCTTCACCATCGATTTTTGAAGCTTCGATGAATTAAATCATTCGTGAAAATGAGATTCTTCTCAGGGCGAAGCCATCATTCGACCTAGTTCAAAATCCGTTTCACATCTAACTGTAACATGGAAAGTTGCTGATGGTATTTACCAACACATCGATATTAAAGAAGAAGGGAAACAGCACCAATTTAGTCTTGGCAAAACGTTGTTAATTGGTACAGAAGTATGTTCTTAAATACAATACGGTCATATGAAAATGATTAACTTATATGATACTTGGAGATATTTTTGCAAAAGTTGTGTGTAGTCTGTGTTTTACCTGTTAGTTGTTTTCAGCTCAAACTAGAATTTCAGAAGTTATTGTCCTTTTCTGATTATTAATTTCATTGCATGATCCCTAACAATGTTTTAACTTCGTTGCACATTTTTTAACAAACTTGCAACTTCTTCAGGAGTTCGAAGATTTGGATGAAATCCTTGCTCGCCACATACAACCTATGGCAGCGTTGGCCCGTGATGTTTTGTCGCATAAATATTTTTTGGATGGCAAACGGGCTGAAGATCGAGATGCTATTGAGAGTTATCTCTTCGATGAAAAAAAACGAAATCCCCAGCGGATACCGTGAGTGTTTCATTCCTTAGTGTAGCTCTCTTCTGTGTTGTATGCTCTGTTTGTTAATTGTAATATCCAATTGGTTTTTAGTAGTTTTTTTTTCACTTTCTTACTTTTTTTTAATTTTTTATTTATAGTTATACGTTGACACCATCACAAGAATATCCCGGAAAATTTGTTGTATCGTATTTGCCGCGCAACAAAGCAAGGCATGAGTATATGACCGTAACACCAGAAGGATTTCGTTTTCGACAGCAGTTGTTTCAAAGTCTTGAAGTTGTTTTATCTTGGTTCAAAGTGCATTATCGAGAACCACCACCAGGAAGTAAGTTTCACTTTTCCGTAGGATATTTGTGAAATTTCAATTTCGCGAGAATTTGACCTCAATATTTCAAATAACTTTTTCACGAGAAAAACCGGAAATTGAGTTGCTTCAAGTGCTTACATGAAACAGAATTAAGACTTACAAACCTCTTTTTCTTCTTTCTTCCCTTCATATCTTCTGCTGAAACAGTTGAAGAACAAAAGTTGAACATGTTTTGCAAAGTTCCAGTTTCAAATTGCAGTGTATCGTTGAAATGGTTGTGAACATGACGAAATGGACGTTTTCTTCATTGCTATATTTCATATTTTGTTAATCTTTCGTTGCATGTTGAAAAATTTAACTAAAGTTCCTGTTTTTAATTCATATATGTGTTTTTACAAATATCTCGATTATATACATAATACTGTAAAGAGATTAAGCAGTCATTATATAATTTCCGTCAGTTTTTCAACATATGTAATATGTATTTTTATAACTGTATGTACTGTTTATTTTTGTTTAATCCGAAAGATCCCTCATTGGTTTCATTATCATATCTTTAAGGTTCATTTTATAGGCATTAAAAGAAAAAGAAAGTTTTGTCATATGTAGAAATGCCAGTATTGTTTTGCGCAGTTCTGTTGATGTTTATCCTCAATAAGAGAATGTTTTGGTGGGACAATTTTTGTATAATAAATTGGATTTTCATATAGTGTTACAAGAAATCTCAACAGTAAGATCTCGGTTTTTATTCTATTCTTTAGATTCTGAAAAAAATAGAGTTTTCCAGTATTATGGTAAGTGGGTAACAACATGTTTTTAATAATATTCAGAAAAATATATTTTTGCATGTATTCACTAAGAACAGTTGGAATTCTTTATAAATCGTTAGAAATAAAACAAATAGTCGTTATCCCGAATCTCGTGACATACTGTCTGTGATTTCACGACAACTTGTTGCTAATTATACTTATAAATGATCAATCTAATTAGCAATTCACCCACTGACAAGAGGGATATGCATCGACCTTAACTTCGATAATGAGTTATTGAGTAACGATAATAGATATGATAAGGGTTGGATGTTAAGAATTGCATTATGCATGCCGTTGAGACTCGCACACTGGTTCGCTTGCTATCGGAGTGGAATAGCGGGCACCCATATCAGGACTGTTGAAAAGATAGGGGTGGGAAAAGAGGGGGAGATGGCTGTTGCATACCAGTACTTTAGTGTTGTGATTGTTCATTTGTTATAGTGTTTAAGAGTAATTTGATTAATTACAATAGAATTTAGTATAATTTCAGATTCCACATATGTTTTCAAATTCACTCACATACTTCAGTTTTATGTTTGATTTTCCACTTTCATCATACTTGCTTTTTATTTTAGTTTAATATCAATTTAAATTATGAAGGAAGCATGTTCTAATTCTTTTTTAATTACTCATTATCATCCTAACCATTAATGCTCGAACATGATTATATGATATCGCTTATACTTTATATTGATTGTCATCAAATTCGTTTCATCCATGGTTAAAACGAAAAATGATGGAGTAGTTTGATCGGTCGATAGAGAGAAGCTCTGCTTAGTTTCGATCATAAATGTTCTGTTTTTTAAAAATGTTTTCTATTTTTTCTGCTACACTTTTCCGAATGATGAATAATGATAATTCGATGAAATTTGATGATGAAGACACTATAAAAGCATAACTCTTGTCATTTCTAAGATAACTCTTATCATCATTTTGCTTAGGTTTGATATCGTAATTATCCCCGATCCACAAGAACTTTTTTTTTTGGAAAAATAGGATTAAATAATTAGTGATAATTTTTTGTTCTCTTAATTTATCGGTGCTGTTATAATCGTTAGCACAGTAGAAATCACAGTAATTAGAATTGTTATTATAATTAGAGTTATTTTTACTATCATCAGCTTCGTCGAATTAATAGTTTGTTCTTGCTACTTCTGGACAAAAGTATCAATCTAGGTGCTGACAAAGAAGTGGAAGTACACTAAAGGACGATGTCGTCCGATATCGACATCATTGAAATTATTGATGATATACCTTCACCAATGATTTGCAACAAGGAGCCAATCGTTTTTCGCGGAGTTGGCCATCTAACGATGTTTGTATTTTAATTTAATCTCCTTAAAATTCTGCTCCATTTCTTCTGGATTAATTTTTTAAAGAAAATTTATTTTCAAGATTGCTGTGACTATTACTTTTTTTATCTTTTTTTCTCTTTTTCAGAATTTGTTCCTAATGTAACAGATATAATAGACGTTCTTTTTATACTTTTATGAAGTCAGTAAAATGTCTTCCACCAACTCTGATTTAGATATTACTGTGAATGGGGATAAAGCCTTTCTGTAATATCAGAATAATACAGTTACTATCCCATCAAAGAAAACTTAGGAAATGCTGAAAAAGAAAGCCAGATAGATATCCATCTTATTCATAAACCAATGATTTCATGAATTAAATTAGCTTGAATATCAGCTTTGTATGCCTTTCTAAAACAGGCGAAACATTGGCTTCCGTCATGAAGTCGTGGGGGGGGGAGGGGGGGAGGGAAAAAAAAAGCGGTCCAGATAATCTCAGTACTAGAACCGTTGCTATTGATTGAGCAATATTTTTCATCGCCATATAATTATTGTCATAGCAATGTTGTCATATAATTTATTTCTTTGCTTTTTAATCGTA
>NW_018108313.1:134460-143186 GCF_000183805.2 Loa loa | reverse complement strand
GCATGTATGGTTTAAGGTTTGGTCTGAGCTCTCGATTCGATACCGAATTTCCAACCGTATTAACTGGTCGTTTAGCACCAGAAGAGCTAGCCGATACGATGCGGAGAATTAATAGTGTATTGGCAAGGAGCATGTCAGGAAACGTTCGTTGGCTCGTTTGTGGATTGCTCTTTTGCTGCTGTACCGTCGGCTGCTCATTATGGCCCGTTGTTTGTTTGAACAAACGCGTAAGTTTGAGTATAGCTTAAAATGTGATTATACATAACAACGTTGCTTTTGAAAGCATTTTATGAATTGGTGAAGATTTATGAATTACTTAAGGCTGACTACTATTTAATTCTTACTGAATTAATGTAGACTTGGGACGTTGAGCCATTCTAATTTTTTGTACAGATGGAAAAAGTAAAAAACGTGATTGCACATCACATCGTTACTTTTGAAAAGCTGATAAAGATTTATGCATGTTACTAATATAACCTTATGTGTGAAATAACTTTCTTGATTCACATATATTCATATCAGTCAGTTCTTGCGTCAGCTTCATCTGAAGAAACTAAACAGTGCTAATGTACTTTTTGCTGCCTTTGAAAAAATAATGTTTTGGCAGAGATAGCTTTAAGTCTGCAGATTCGCAAAGCTTGTTTTCCTACAGTTTCTTTGCAGAAGTATCGTTGAATAAATTTCAGACAGCGTTTCACTTTTTTTTCAAACAGTATCTTCCGTTATATAGTAATATTCCTAACATTCTATACTGTTTTTCTTTCCTCTTCTTTTCAGACGGTACATGCATTAGAGAAATTATTGGATCATGAAAATCAAACGCTGTATAACAAATTGGGCTTGCACTGGCGACTAGTAAGGCGACCGATCGAAGTTAATTATAGCATGACGGAATATGTCTTACTATTAGAAATTCTTCCAAAAACCCTTCTTTTATTGCCAGATTAGTATCAACACTTTTGTCTTTCCAAGCAAGGTAAGTAGCGCAATTGCGTTAAAAAAAAATTAAAATTCCTGTGCAATAGATGAAGCACATTTATTACGAAGTACTGTTTTTCTTAATGAGCATTTTGTTTAGCAACCACTAATTTTTTCGCCTGAAAGAATGCAGCAATACTTGATGCCTAGACGAATTTGCAAGTTTAAAGGCGAGATGGTTATATGTATGCGGCTTAACCCCACTGGTTCATTGGGACTGGAAGATCATTTCCCACCTCTAAATTTATCTGATTTTTTTTTTTTTTTATTCTGATTATTTTCCACCTATTAAATTTATCTGATTTTTCAATCTTCAAGTAGTTATTTCATCAGAAATGATGGATTTGTTTCCAACTCACAATACTTTTACAGAGCATTCGAAATTACATGTGTTACCGATGAATCTGTTTTGAACTTAGAGTTCGACGGGGTGAATATAGTAAGAGGATTTCAAACTCGATTTATTGTTTGCCAAACAAATAATTTACAGTTAAAACAAATGAATTTGTTCGATCAGTGGACTCTAAGAATATTGTATAAAAAGCTTATCAAATTTAAATGCATATTGGTCTTCTGCAAACATTTTTTTCGCATGATTCGCTCCAAAAGTTTTCATATTTTTCGTATTTTTCTTTTTTTTTAATTATGATCTTATGTGAATGAATTGGCTATTTTTTGTCACAGTTATTTTGCTGTTTTGAATTTTTACTGCTCTTTTTCAATATTGTGTTTATTTCGTTCGCTCTTATTTTAGTTTTATTTTATTTGTTTACTTTTTCCATTTTACTGTTCAGTTTTTCGGTTTTCTTTTTTCATTATTATTTTAAATGATTTCAGCAGTTGTATTTTAGTTTTTATAATGGTTTTTAAGATTCCTGTCTGAAAATCACTGGCTATAAATATCCTTTTTTTAGAACGTTTATTTAGAAATATTGTCTATTTTTCAAAAGTGTTCAAGTGTGTTACTTACTTGTCAGCTATGAATGATGTTTATAAACTGCTTATCTTAATAAGAAAAAAAAGAAAAATCTGGCTTCAAAAAATTGTTCAAAATTATCATGATGTAAATAGCTAATGTATCCTTTCATTCAGAATGAGTTTTTTCTTTTCACTTTTTTTCATAAATTCGTTTAATACAGGCTAAGCTTTCTTTAGTTTTCTTTTTTTTGAAAATTTACTTCCACTTTATGTTGCTGCTTTTACATAATAGAAGCAATGTATTCTGCTGTGGACTGTTATCACAGCATGCAAATATATATTGAAAGAAATGGAAATGCGTGTATTTTAGAGGAAATTGTTCTTTTCGCTTCCAAATGTAAATAAATTGGAAAGTATGTTAAGCTGCAATCAAGTGTAGACATTTCAACTCAGGGGTATGTACTTGTACAGAAGACTCTTTTTAACAAATTGCTGTATATCTGTAAAGTGAACGAAATGATTTCTTGTATCATAGTTTAACGTACACTTTGTTGTTGTTTGACGTGTTGTATAGTTAATTGTAAAAAAGTTTCCGTTCTATTGTGGTTTTTATCTTTCTCTTTCCGGAACGTTTGTTTCAGTGTTTTGTAATTATTTTCATTTATTTGAAATTAAAAGTTACCATTACTTACACTGTTCTTCCATCCATTTTGTCCTTATTCCTTCTGTCCTTTTCCTTTAAAATGCTTTTATTTAGCGCTGAAAAAAGGAGGACAAAAAGTTACGTATGTTTTCTGTAATTTCCTAGGTCGCTATCACTACTAAGGATAGCATTCTAAAACATAAACTTCATGTTATCATGAAATGTTTCGGATTGGTTCAACATAAATGACGGTAGTTTATTATGATCGTTTCAGGCATCCACTCAAAAGTTACTTGGGATCGAAATAAATGATTGCCGATTCTTTTTTGACCAAGCTCTGATCTGATTATCCTCAGAAGTTTTCACAATATGTAACTTGAATTAAAAAAAGAAAAAATATTAAGTGGATGTAAATATGAGCGGTAGAATGATAACAGAATATGGGTGGTACTGTAGAAAGGCAGGGTGACGTTGTTCACGAATGTATTTCCTCGTTTTATCCATGTTTCATGTCCGAATGGAATGCATAAAAGAATAATAATTCGACTGATTTTAAAGAGCTGATTTCTCATGACCGTTTAATGGTTAATGTCCGATGTTACATACAGGTTAGGAAAAACGGTATCATTCTCGTATATTATAATCATAAGCAAGATATATGTGATAGATTACATATACGTATACGTGATAGTATAAATGTGTACTGCTTGACGTATGTACTATTTTTGCAGTAACATAATTGGTATAGAGGAATTAGGAAGATTTGAAAACCAATTAAGATGGCATATTGAATTGTGCCTGACTTAAAGGAAGTGGATGATATGTAACCAAATAAATGGTGGTACAAAAGATGGAGAATAACGATGAAATAATATTTATTAATTTTTACAACAATGACTGAGAGAGAGAGAGAGAAACAAAAAAAGGAAGACATATGAAACTTATAATATGAATGAACATTTGTTATGATTATTTGATCATAATATGATCGTTTAATCATTCCAATTATCAGTGATATTAACTGCGAGAAAAAGAGTTTCATTCATAGACACAGGCGGATTTCTGTAGAGATGTGTAACTTTGATGTCTAATACACCGTCTGCTGTCAGTTGTTTGAGATTGTATAACTTGCTCAGTTTTCATCGATTATTTCGCAGGGTTATTTAGCGGTGATACGAATCAGTAGTTAAGCGGATAGTTATTTTTGTTTATTTTTATCTAAAAAATTCGTTGCAAATACCGGTAAAGTTAAATGAATTGTGTTTGATTGTTTAAGTTAATTTGCAATTCCGACTTCACTAGGATAAATTTTAAAAGGCGCACGTGGCGTACTGTAACCTTTGGTTGGTACTGATTGAAAAAAAAAGATGTCAATGCCATCTGCACAAGGTATCAAATATTTTGTCAAATTTCAATTTAAATCTTAGAATTGCCATTATCACTTTTTTTTGCTTAGTTGCTTTGCTTTATTTTAATAAAAATTGTTGGACCTTCAATTTTTCACTTTGTTGTCCGATTTTTTTTCATTCAGTCTATTAATAATAGCTCGAGATTTTGAGAAAAAATTTGTACTCCTCTACATTAAATTTTCATCCTTTTTTTTTTTAAAAATGTCCACGGAAGTAAATCCAAAGAACTTCTAAAATCAAATTTTGATTGAATTTGATTGGTTCATGACGTGATCGTATTGATGAAACAAGAATTTTATTGTAGTTATGGGAAAATATACAGCCGAGCCTAAAATGCGACCATCAGCGATTGGGCATTTCTTCTCGAGGATCGGTTCAATAAGACAGCGCAGCAAAAGCCCACGAGATCCAGCAAAACCCCAGATGTACTTGTCGGATGATGCCGTTGCTCCCTGTCCTATTCAGCCTGGTTCTCCCACTTCTCCCATAAAAAATGTAAGTGTTCAAATGTTTGGGCGTGATAATTGGTCATAGGTATTAATTAACACTCAAAAGAATAGTGGGAGTACATGCAGCATATCATATTTAAGTACATTTGTAAATCATAACAAAAATAAGAAGTGTCATTTCATCTGATTTATATGATTCCAATACATCATTGTTTTCCAAAAATATATGGGTGGTAAGGCTTGCTGCTACTGTAGTTAAACCTGAGATTTCCAGCAAAACGACATTATGGTCTAGAAGAGATGGGGAAGAAGTAATCCAAAGCTAATGTTGCGGGAAGTTGAAAAAAGCAGTAAACAATTGCAGTTTGTGGTTAAAGGGATGACAAAACTACAAAAGTATAAGTTCCAATATGAATTCCAATATCCAATATGTTAATATGAACTGATACCATAGTGATAGCTGGGAAATGAGGAGTGATCGGAGAGATAATTAATCACTTGATTGATAACTGTGAAAAAATATGTTATAAATATGTTATGAATGTTGAACTGTCGTCGTATTTTTTCTCTTCGAATGCAATGTATAATTTCTTTTGTTATTACCACTAACATAACTGCTCGATTACTTAATCATACCATGTCATTTAGTCAAGTCAAGAATTGCATGTTTATTTGAGAATACATATGGTTCCAGTATTTATTTATTCGTATTTCAAAAGAAAAAGTTTAGACAGTAACCTTTATAGTTAGGTTGCATTCATTTTCTTTGTCTCCTTTGTAAGAACAGAGCATTGTTACCGCCAAAGCAAAATATTATTTGATGTAGGGGGCAAGTGTTAAGAATAGCGAATTGAATGCCGAGAATGAATTGCACATTTCGTCACCACCGAAGGCAAAACGACATTCATCACCGTTTTTTCGCATCATTCATCGATTGTCAATGAGCCGCAAAACTCGTGAAACATCTTCCGTCGATCGAAACGCCCATGATTATTCCCAACCTGGCCGGAATGAGCTCAATGGCAGCCACGATACTGTGGGTTTTTTTCATAATTTCCATTTTAATTTACCTTTTGGAATATAATGTCAGTGATGTACATTTGTTATTATTTCATGTTACGTCAATCGTCACATCTGCAGCTGTTTATTTTCTTGGTTGAAATAAGACTCTTATTTATATGGTATAAATAAGCAGCCTTGTTCATATTCTTTGAATTATTGGTTTAAAAATATTAGGACTTACTGAAAGAGTTGGAGTAGTTAACATTTTTTCACTGGATATTCGAAGATGAGTTCAGGAATGCTTTTTCCTCATGATCATCATTGCAAAAAAAAAGAAATATAGATTCAGAGATCTTACTTAGAAATAGGCGATAGAATTTTGGCAATTTTTCCTTTTATTATATTCATATGCAATAAAATATGGATGTGATGCTTTACTTTTCTGAGAAATTTCTTTTCAAAAAAACCTAGTGCAAATAATGTTTTTTTCCCCAATATCGTTTCTTGTTCTGTTTTGATTAGTTTTAGTTGGGTACTTTTTTACCTTTTGTTTTTCTGCTCTGTACGCTGTTTGTCATGGGAAAAAACAAAAATAAATAAATAAAAGACATGAAAAAAATAAAAACTGTTGGATACACTAAGAAGTAGAGCAAAAATAGTGGACTGCGAGTTTTAGCAAATATAATAGCGATAGCAGAAATTAACGATGAAAATCGAAATTAACAATGTAATTCATTCTGCATTTCTAGCTTTCCAGCAGATAATGTATACAAAATTTAATGATTATGTTTTAATATATTCTCCACACTTAAATAATTGTGTCCTTTCCGCTGAGCTCAACTTAAATTTTATCATTTTTCAGTCTAATTATGCCTTATGAAGTTAGGCATTGTTTAAATATTTGATTTTCATGGAGTAATTCTTTCGGCTACTTGTCGAACCTTCCTTAATTCCCTTCAGATGTTTTATATTTCCCTCGAGGATAGCCTACGTTAATTTTGCGAATATGCGACTATCATTACAGATTATGGGCACTTTTCAGCCTAATTATGCCTATCTAATATTACTTAGTTGATGAGTAAAATCCTGTTCAAGTGTAAAGCACCCCCTCCAGATTTTTTTAAAATTTATTTTCCGAACAAAACATTAAATTATTTGATGAGAATAACGTTCTAATTTGTAACTGTCAGGTAAATTTATACTACGATAGAAGTGATTTGGAAGATTAAAATTTTAGGTTTTCTCAACTTCAACTCTCTCAACAGCCTACAATTCTGGAGACGTACTCTCCAGGCCAACCGTATCAGAAAATGATCTGCGTCTTATAACCCTTCGAAAAGACCAAGTAATTTTCAGCTGATTTGACTTTGTTGTAAGTACTCTTCATCCTCTCTATCTTTTGCCTTTATTGTATTGTTGGCAGTCATCAAAAATGATCATGATATTTTTTAACAACTTCAGATGTTTGATTCTGGTTGTGCCAGTTCAGTTTAGGATACTGTTTGCTGATTAAAGCAAAATTTATGTAAATACAAATTTATATCGAAATTCGCATATCCTTTTTCTTTGTAATAAAGTTAATGCTTTGAGAATTATGCTTCGTACTTATTGGTTAGGTTCTGCTTTATTACTTCTAATGCGCGTGTGGGAACTTTTTCCGCTAACTACGAAGCAAAATTTCATGTCATCTTTGAAAATAAAAAAAGACAGTTGTTCAAATAATTCAGCTATTAAAGTAATACTTGCAGCCACTAGTAATAGAATTTGTTACTGGCATAATTGTTTTATTTCATGTTTTCATTTTTCATTCTCCACACAGGAAATGGAAAGGAGTGTAACTGCACTGTCTATGAATACAAGCGGTATTCACCCAGAAGATAACTTTGATGTGATCAATCGTGTACCATCGTATCTTCGTATCAGCTGTGCTCTGAATGGTTATCGCCGTCCGTATCGTCATATCGACGAATTTTGTCGACGGCAGAATGCTACGCCTGGGAAATTACCGATGAGTATTGTTGAGACACGTAAATTAGCTTTCAGTCAAAATGATAGCAATGATAGCCGAAAGAGGTACGTTGCTGTGCCAGTTTTTTTAAAATGATTTGTGGTTCACTGTCTTGTAAAGAATAATTAAATGGTAGACTATCTCAGGTTAAATTTACCTAATTTTAGAGTTAGGGAAAGAACGAAAATATCTAAAAAATTCGGGAGAAAAATTTCCTACTTCTGTTGGGATCTGTGCATTCTTAGCTTGACTAACAATATGTCCACTACTATCCTTTTTCACTGTTTAGAGGCGAAAGGTTAGGAATGTAAATGCATAACAGTGACAAATGGTACGCCTTGGACTTTCTTTTTTGTTTCAAATTAGAGTTTTTAAACTATTGTTTTATCTGATCTGTGCTGTACAAAATACACATTTATATATGAAAATCGCTGAATTTATAGAGCTTTCTTATTACTGCTATTTACATCTTCTGCTTCCAGTAAAGCAAAAGAGAGCATTTCACTCGAGCGACTCACAGTTTAAATGAAAACCTTCGGTCTTTTGCCATCAAAGATAATGTTCATTTTTCAAGCATCTCATTGAATTACCTCTATTCACTTTGTTAATTTATAAGCAATTTTTTTGACTCTTTTCATCTGATTCAATGATATTTGACGAATTTATTATCAACATTTGCAGCTTTTTTGAAGCGCACGTCTCATCAGTAGTTTGATGTTCACATTCTGGCGATAATTTTGTTCAGTTACTTTGTTTCTTGTGTTTTTTTTAACAGTGGTTATTTCCTTACCTTTTTAAAAAAAAAAAAAAACTACCATTTCTTTTGCTATTTACTTGATACTTGATTTTAAGTTGAAAGTGGATGAAATTTTTTCTTTTGAAATAAAAGCATTATTTACAGAAATATTTTTGATAACGGGTAGGAGTGGGATTGTAGTATTTTGCGAATAGCTGAGCATGTGTACCAAGATGAATGAATGAGCGAAGAGAATGAGAAATAATGCCCTTCACGAGTTAGTTGTTAATGATGGCAAGTCAGTGATGTGATCGTGCCATACGGAAAGATGCATGACACGAACGAGTGATTTCTTCTAATATAACACTGTTGAAGATGGAGGCAAATCGTTCCAAATCATCTGTTGATCAAAGACCGATAACTTCAATTTTGTATAAATTCCATTTAAGTCAATGATTCATTTAAATTCAAATTAAAAAGTTTTTTATTTTCATCTCCCCACTTTTTTCTCATCTCTCTGCCTATAGGAGGAAAAGAGATGGCAAGCCAAAATTCGAGCTGAAGTATCTTTTTTGTTCTGTTT
>NW_018108313.1:129362-134223 GCF_000183805.2 Loa loa | reverse complement strand
TTTTTGTTTCTTTGTTTTTTATTTTTTTTTTTTGTTTTAAATCACTTTTTATTTTTTTTAATGCTTTCTTGCAGAAAAAAGAGAGGAAAATAAAATAAATTTTTTTGGTTGATTAGGCAGCAGCTGGTCAATGCATATTTGTCAATGCATTTTAGGAAACAATAAAGCCTAATCATCCATTTATTTTAGGCCAATGTTTTTATTTTTTTTTTGTTTTTTTTGCCAATGTTTTTTTTTGTTTTTTTTTTCAGTGGATGTAAGTAAAATCTTCACGATAGTGATTTCCATTTGATGAATGAATAATAGGCCTTAATTCCACTTCCATTGCGCTGTACATTTCGTATTCCAGAGTAATAAGAAATGGTCATAAATCCGTTCGTAAAGATAGACCACTTGTATACCCATTCGTAAACTATATTCTTAATCCATATGGTAGAGCACTCGAGATCGAGCCTCATTTCGCAGAGATCGGGTCTTTGAGGAAATTCTTTCCAAGTTAACAAGAGTGTCATGTGCTTGTTAGATTTAAAAGGAAAGCAGATTAAATATCACTTCCCAATGGATTTTCCAAAATCCATATCACTTTCTATCACTTCCTAAAAGTTTCACTTTTCTATCACTTCCCAATGGTTCTTGGTTTTTTTTTTTGCTATCGTCCACTTAATGTATTTTTCTACTTCCATATCTCTTTGGCCAGTTCTTATTGCTAATTGAGTCGTCCACAGTTCCGCTCTTCACATCACCATTGTTGTATCCAATTGATTCCTTGGGGAATCCTTTTTCTTTTTGTTCAATGCTAAATTTAAATTCAATTATCAATTTATATCATGCAAATCTCATTTCTTTCCTCAGCGCAGTTTATCTGTCTTTAGCAGATATGCTTTGCTAGCTACTATATGCCGCACAGCGTTTTTTAACGATAATATAAGACTATTTTATTGCTTTTCCGGATAATTTAATATTCATTCCTTTATGTTGAAATTTCAGTTATCATAATTTCTTCGCATAGAGATCTTAGCGAAGGTAAAACAGTCAGTCAGAATAAAAATGAAATAGTAAAGTTTTATTTTTAACTTGATAATTTGCTAAGCTACCAATTTAGATCAAGTGACTTCTTCAGTAGGAATAAAATTTATTAAATAATTGCTTATTCAGACGTTAGTTTTAGGAGAGAAGAAAAATTTCTGTTAAACTCTTCCTTACATTATCATTCACATTAAAATTCAGTTTTGATAGCCAAATTTTCTATATGCCCCTTAATTAGGTTCTCAATCATTGGGGCAGTCCGATTTTACCTTTTAATTCATAATAATATTTTTGTTCAGAAGCATTTGTTTGAAACATATTTTCATCGTTCTTCGACATTCATTCGTTAGCTTCTTTAGAAATTTAACCAAATAAAGAAAAAGTGAGGGGGCACCTTTCTTGATAAAAAATTTTTCATTTGCTAATATCATCGAGTTTAGTGAATATTTGACTGACAAGGTCATATCTTTCCAGTATAAGTTGGAGAATATACTGTTTTATGTAAAGAGTAGTATCAAGGAAATGATGAACTGGCGTTAGATTGCTGTCCTTTTTCATTTTTATCAACTGTACAACAGATTGTTATCATCAAGAAATGCCTTCTTCAACAGTTAGTTGTGAAAACAGGCTGGATCTTTGCAAAATTTGCTATTACGAGTCATGTTTTTTTGTCCGTAATCAGCTGAACACGCGAAGAATTACCAGCTTTGTAGCTTTTTTATGATCACATAAGGTTTCCTGCAGCATTGTAGACTTTGTGCTGCATACTTTTGCAGATGATAGAATTGATGAGTATAACATCAATCAAATTAATTTGAAGAAGTGAACATGAATTGTTCCACTAACACCACACAATTTATTTCGTCAGTTCACATTGTAGAAGGGCATAAAAAAGAGTAGTCCCTTATCACCAAATCTCTCACTACCTTTATCGCATAGGTATTTCTTAAAATGATTTGCAAGCCTAACATTTCGACTTTTTGCGATTTTTAAGATGATTATAAGAAAACATAGAACAGAGTCGTTTCCCAGTAACGTCGAGAATATATGAAGAATTATTAAAATCGTTGCTAGGATTGCTAAGAATTAATAGCAAATAATATTTACATAATAGCTTGTATTATCATCAATATCTGGTCTAACTGTTTTTTTTTTAAAAAATCAACTCATAATAGCTGTCTTAACAGCTGTTTTCAACGTTTTAACGATTTTTTCCACTTTGCCAGAAGCAAAAAGTAGATTCCGTTCTTATAACTAGGGAATGTTCTCACGTTTCAGATTTACATAATTTTTTACGAGCATTTGTCACACTTGTTAAGTGATAGTCAAGATGAACAAGATGAACAGCTGAACACTTGTAGTCAAGATGAACTAGTGTAAGAATTGATTTTTCAAAATTGTCGCAAGGTTTATTTTCTTTTTTCTTTTACTTCTGATGACTTTCGAAATTTCACGGAACAATATTTACGAATTTTGCGTTTCCTCTTGAATTTTGAGCAATACCTTTTTATTATCATCATTAAAATTCTTCCTTCATTCATTTCTCTCATACGAAAAGGTCATGTTTGTTAGACAGCGTCATGTTAATCACATCTGATTGGTACCTGTTTGGTCGTCGACATTCAGATTATGAAATTTTCCAATAATTTGCCTTAAATATGCTAATAATCCCAAAGCGCTATGGAGTGTGCCGAAGTCTTCTGCACTCACATCAGTGGCTCGACCGTTATTCAGTGTTATTCATTTGTGTTCATTTTTGTACAGATTCTTCGCGTTGAATGAGAACACTTTTTGATAATTGGCCAAAGATTTAGTAGAATGGAATTACTCTCAGCCAAAAAATATTTCTTTAACATAACTAGAAAGAGTTGTGGTATTTATTCAACGGAAGTAAAGTTTTATAACCAAAACAGGTTACACTTACATAAAGCGTAGAGTTGCTTTAATCATTTTTGGCGCCTTCTTAATTCAATTTATTTTCAAAATTGCACTGTATAATTCAATTTAATGTTGTGAACGGCAGACCCGTTTCGGTTATTATATTTGGTCATATGCTAGCTAAATCTTATGTTGATCGGTTTAAAAACAGTGTTAGTTGTATGACTAAATTCCCTGATTTAAAGACCTAATTTTCCTACTGGAAACACTCTTCCAATCTTCCGTAATTGTTCATTTTCAAAATTTGCAGCGTAGCATCAAAAGAAATAACGAGTCGAAATATTTCACAAATGGGAGATGACATGTCGAGGACGTCAGCACCGGTACGGCAACTAGTTGAGCATTTTGGTCATCTGCTTGAAAACAATTCGAGTGGAGAGATGGAAGATATGGGTTTGTTTCTTGGCTCTTTTCTTTGACTCTTGCTAATAATCAACTAAAATAACAAATAATTCTTTATTACCAAATAAATTTCCACCAACAATAATTTTATTGTTGCTTTCATAACAATGATGCAGTCTGAAATGTTATTTGAGCCAATTATGCAAACTTTCGAAACATTTCTTGGTAGTGTGCTGGTGCTGGTAGGCTCAATAAGGAAGTTGCTATTCAAAGAATAAAGCTAAAGTGAAATCAATAAGTATGTGAGGTTTTCACTTACTCACTCTTGAGAGGTATCATTTTTTTTAAGGAGGAGCAGAGGATTCACTTCATGATGATGATAATGTGATGGTATCGGATGAAGCGCATACAGCGAAACCTCTAAATCATCCTGCGTCACCACGAAATTCTCTCGCTTTTTCCGATCAGGTTTGTTACTTTTTCAAATTACTAAAATGTTTTAGTTTTTCTTATGATTTGGATAAATGTTTTTCTTTTTCATTTTTTCCCTGTATATGTTCATTGTTCAGATGCTGAGCAGGTTTGACACTACTTCTGTTGATTAAAGAAAAAATTTTATTACTCTAAGAAAATGCAGGGTTTTTCGATTTGCTTAAATTATCATCTTTTATTGTCCCTGTGATAGTGGCATTTAGAAAGGATCTCATGCTTAAAGAAAAACTCTTTTTGCTGCCTCTCTTCATATTTATAGTAATACTTAATATTCAAAATTGGCTGGCAATCGTCATCTTAGAGTTTAAAGTTAATAACTCTCTGCAGATGTTAGGGGAAATATTGGCAAGTAGTCGCAGTTTAACACTATGGATTTCAAGTTATTGCGGGTAGGATTAGATTTCTTAAAGGAAAGAAAAAATCTAAAGCAGGATTATTGAAACAATATATAATATGGTAACATTAATTTAAGAATGCATTACAGTATGAAAAAACCAGATTCAACAATGCAAGAAACTCACTTCCGCGCTAGCTTAATACGAAAGCTTTATTCTAACTTCGATAGCAGAATGGTGTTACTAATAAGGAATTCCTCCTTTTGTCAATTTCAATTCAATAATGAAGTTTCTACTTATTTCCATTAAATGACTTCAGTTGTATGATCCGGCATATTGGCATAGCAGCCCAAAGCCATCTATTGCGCAGCGAATGCATCAAGCCCTATTGAAAACATCCATGGAAAACGAACCGCACATTGGTAATCAGTCGGAGGTTAGATTTCTTATTTCGACATTTCTGTAAATTAATGTTGCGGTATCTAGTGAATATGTCAGATAAATCATTGCTCACCATTTCACGAAATTTAATAACTCGTGTGAATAAAGTTAAAAAATATGTTGCTAGGAAGCACAATGGAATCCACCGCTTGAAAACTGCGAATTAATTAATTACTGTAGATAGTTCCTGAAATCAACTACCAAAATTGCGATCCGGTGGAAATTTATAAATAAGCTGAATTACTGTTGGTCCTGCATTCTTCATTGCAATTATTTTGTAGAAAAAG
>NW_018108313.1:126796-129160 GCF_000183805.2 Loa loa | reverse complement strand
ATTCTAACTTCGATAGCAGAATGGTGTTACTAATAAGGAATTCCTCCTTTTGTCAATTTCAATTCAATAATGAAGTTTCTACTTATTTCCATTAAATGACTTCAGTTGTATGATCCGGCATATTGGCATAGCAGCCCAAAGCCATCTATTGCGCAGCGAATGCATCAAGCCCTATTGAAAACATCCATGGAAAACGAACCGCACATTGGTAATCAGTCGGAGGTTAGATTTCTTATTTCGACATTTCTGTAAATTAATGTTGCGGTATCTAGTGAATATGTCAGATAAATCATTGCTCACCATTTCACGAAATTTAATAACTCGTGTGAATAAAGTTAAAAAATATGTTGCTAGGAAGCACAATGGAATCCACCGCTTGAAAACTGCGAATTAATTAATTACTGTAGATAGTTCCTGAAATCAACTACCAAAATTGCGATCCGGTGGAAATTTATAAATAAGCTGAATTACTGTTGGTCCTGCATTCTTCATTGCAATTATTTTTGTAGAAAAAGTGAGGAATTGAAGAGAGGGCAGCAATGTCGGTCAAACTAGCTCACATTTGAAGTTTACACAAATGTGAAAACTGTGTTTTAGATAAGCGTTGAAAATGGACAATTAACCAACGAACAAATAGCGGAAACAGTTAAGAACGAAAATGGCATTAATTTCGTTTTACCTGATGGAGAAGCATATCGCAATCTGTTGATGGAAGCCCGGACGAGCTTGCAACTGCTTTGTGACCAAGCTAAAAATGATCTTTTAAATGGTGTTCAAATTATACAATTCGTTCTAATCTGATACTCATTAGTGTGTACTGATTTTCACGACATTTTTTGCGTTTTTCTTTTCAAACATTGCCACATTGTTATCGTTTTTCTCTTTTTCCAGAAGAAGATATACCGGAGCATGCTGCAGGAACGCTTAGAACTGCAGTTGGGAAAGCAAATCTTCTGTTAGACAAAAAAATGGCGAAGTTCGAAGATCTGGTGAAGAATCATCTGGTTACTATTTCTTTAGATTTATAGTTTTTATTTTTTTCTCTTTCAAGTTGAAGTTATAATTTTCAAAACCATAATTTCAAATCCATTTTCAAGGGATCTAAATGACACCGAAATACCTATTTATTATTGACTTGAGGGCTATCTCTCTTACAGAAAGTTTTTACAATAATTTTTTGATTTTTTGTATTTTTTGCAATTAAAATAATTTTTTTGCAATTTCTACTAAAAAATTTTTGTGAGGCAGATAATCTTAAAATTAAAAACAGGTATTTAGCAGTAAATAATACATTTTGCTATGTTATGCTTTTCCCATATGCTGGTATAACCATCTTTCAGGATCAAAATTCAAATGTACAGCAGGTAAAGCTGAGCGACCTTTCCGGTTACTGGGCGCTGATCAGTATTGAGTTGAAAGAACTGGAGACTAACTTCCGTGAAATCAGTTTTCTTCGTGAAAATCACTGGATGCTACCGGAATCAGAACTCTCTTCACTAAGGTAGCTACCTTTTGCTTTAACTGAGTTGAAATTGTTGCATGTGGAAGATTTTCCAAAGCGGTAAAATTCAGATAAAATTTGACTGTTTTAATCATGGTTAGAATGCCATTTTTTGAGCTACATTTCCCAAGCCCCAAGTCAAACATCAGTTTCGAAATTTATGAAAAATGAGGAAAAAACAAAAAAAAGCCTTCCTTCTAAGATTCGACTTATACTTCTATAGGAGGATAGATTTTTCCTTATCATGATGATCAAAATAAGTTTGATCTGGAATTCATCCCATTTTCAGCACTGTCGGTGAAAATCGTGGCGCCGGTATAAAGAAAGTGCAATCCCATTTACCAGTGATAAATAGTGGAAAAGTAGCGTTTGAAGTTCAACGCCGACAAATAGCTTTGGCCGCGGCGAAACGACGTCAGAAGAAGTTGAAGAAAGCCGAAGAAGAGCAGCATGTTGAGCATGACGATGATGGTAATGCACATATGGCTATCTGATCGCTCAACAACTGCGATTATTTTTTTTCTTTAATAATTTTTTTGTTTGTTATTGCTCACCTCTTCTCTTGCATAATGATGGGCAGTTATCGGTTAATTATTTTCGTTAATTATTTATGAATTGATGGTGCTCAAAATAAGCATAAGTTCATATTTACAACTGAACTTGGAACTGTAAAAGATAATTAGTGTTACATTTGAATCTGTTGTGTTTGAATCTCAAATCCTGAATGTTTTGCAAAATGGTCCGTTGTTTTTGTTTGCTTCATATTAACTGCTCATTCCTTCTCATCACTTAAGCTTGACGTGACGTTTAATAATTGCATAATTATTCAAGCACAAATTAGTGAGTATGCTTGCATGAATGAT
>NW_018108313.1:102735-126543 GCF_000183805.2 Loa loa | reverse complement strand
CGACGTCAGAAGAAGTTGAAGAAAGCCGAAGAAGAGCAGCATGTTGAGCATGACGATGATGGTAATGCACATATGGCTATCTGATCGCTCAACAACTGCGATTATTTTTTTTCTTTAATAATTTTTTTGTTTGTTATTGCTCACCTCTTCTCTTGCATAATGATGGGCAGTTATCGGTTAATTATTTTCGTTAATTATTTATGAATTGATGGTGCTCAAAATAAGCATAAGTTCATATTTACAACTGAACTTGGAACTGTAAAAGATAATTAGTGTTACATTTGAATCTGTTGTGTTTGAATCTCAAATCCTGAATGTTTTGCAAAATGGTCCGTTGTTTTTGTTTGCTTCATATTAACTGCTCATTCCTTCTCATCACTTAAGCTTGACGTGACGTTTAATAATTGCATAATTATTCAAGCACAAATTAGTGAGTATGCTTGCATGAATGATTTCCCCGCAATTGCTTTTATTTCGATTAAAGAATATTTTACTTAGACATTAGGTCAAAAGTTATGATTGCTTGGACACCAGATTTGAGCTTATAGTTGAGTCACGGAAACAGTAGACGAAACAGATTGGTTCAAGCAACTTTTATTCCTTCATGAAGTTAAAATATGTGAAGAAAAATTTCAGTATAGACCGTTTTCATCCTCAAAAATCGGCGGATTCAGTTGTTTCGTTTGTAGCAGTTGTTCTCGACATTATCCGTTTTCATCTAATAATCTTTTGTCGATTAATATAATCGTATTGATTTAATATTTGTTTTATAATTCAAAACACACTCGATAGTTGCATTTGCATCACTAAAATTACAAAAAAAAAAAAAAAAGGAATTTGACATATTCCAAAGGATTTCTAATTTTGCATGTGCATGTGCTGATTGTAAATGAGTTGATGCTATATATCTTCCTCTTAAACTCTGCAGTATTTACCTTATTTTATTGTTTTGACAGCGGCAGTTTTAATCTGAAGCCAAATTCGAAATATCTATATTAATTATCATAATTATGAGCTTTCTGTTAGGTTCCAATAGTTCCACTATTTTTGTTATATTTTTTTCCTGATTTAAATTTAGTTATTTTGGAAAAGAAAGTCTTTGATTATGGTGCTTATTTTCTTGGCAGGAATTGCCGCATATGTGCTTATATGTATGCATTTGTGCGTTTTTTTAAGTATTCAATAGTTTCTGACAGAAAAAGTAATTGGTTTTCCATTATCGATAATAAATTATTCTAGCAATTCTGCTGTCAATTCACATCATGTTTTATATGCTTATTATATTTATGCGAATGTGAAATCGGAAAATTTAAACACTGGATGAGAATATAGCTAGCAATTATTAAGTTATGGATTACATCGGAAGTCGTCATTGATGCTGTAATTTCGGTGTTGATAGTGATGAGATGACAAGGATATTTCTTCAATAACTAGAACTGCTGAAGGATGTTTTCGTCATTTAGGTGCTGTTTTCAAATTGTTAAAAGGTTTTATGTTGCTGTGTACAATTGGTAAAATAGTATTGCAGACAAAGACTTACGTCTATTCTTTCTTGTAAGCTTATGCGTAATTTTGCTTGCAAATTATAACTTCATTTATACCTTTCATTTAGAGGATGCGTGATAAAAAGGTTTGGTTTATGGATGATCGACATCTAAAGAGCTTTTGGAACTATCATGAAGCAGCGCTGCGATGGTTTAAAGCACATCAAGCAGCTCGTGAATACGCAATCAACGATTCATCTGATACGATTTCTAATCCTGTCGATATGAAATCTAATATCAGTAAGAGACATGTTAAAAGCAATCACTTGCCATGTACAGGTATGTTTTTAAGCAGTTAGAAGTTACGGATTGTGTTATGTGTATTATTTACCGATGATGAGCATTTTTTCTTTACTTCATCAAGAATGCATTTTTACCTTAAATTGTATTTTTCATACATAATTTGTGAAAGTAGCTTTGAATTTTTCATCTTAAATTCTCTGTTCGTCATTGGGGATTATTAGGAATTTTTATGATAATAATTTAGTTTGCAATTATTCTTTGTGCTAATTCATCACTTGTTTTTCCCCTGTACATTGTGAACAACTTTGATTTGGATTTGATAAACTGCTAGTCTATTATGAATTTACCAAGTTAACAGTAAAAAAGCAGATTAGGATTAGAATGAGAAATGTATCGGTTGCGTCGTATATCAGTGATCTATTTTGCAAATGCATATCAGTAATATGTATATGTTGTATGTATTGTTTACCGAATAGTTTGTATTTCACAAATGCAAGTTGAAAGGAAAAATAACGATGTATTTTAGCACGAACTAGCAGTAATGATTCTTTACCGGATGTTAGACAGAAGTTATCTTCAAAGGATATAGATGAAGACATTGATATGAGTAGCGAAATGATTGCTTTTTTCCGACAAACAATCGAGCATAGGAAACAAAGTACGTATCTTTCAAATATATGAATGCCTTAAATATTTGTTTTTTGTAATTCTTAGAGAGGGATAATATATCTTTTAAATTATTGTATTAAATTTACTTTTTTTAAATTACTTTAAATTACTCATCTTTTTATAAATTTACTTTGGTCTTTTTTCGTTGCATACATCGCTATCAATTATAGAATTTTTGGAGGAAATCACCACTAGCATGTAAACTGAATTACTTCCTCATTAAATTAATGAATTAATTACTAACTTGGAGGTTTTTTTTTTTTAACATCCGTTAGCAATTATTATGAAAAGGATGTTTTTCTAAACTGTTTGTATGTTTTATGAGATGCTGATCGAAGTAAAGAAGCCAAGAAATATAACGACGACAACTGCTTCAGGGAGGATCAATATGTGATGGCTGACAAGAGTAAGTTCCTTTCTTCTGTACTGCTCTTCTAGGCTGAGTCTTTACTAAAATTGATCATGCTGTCTAGAATATCTTGCGAGAAATAGTGATCACTAAAAAAACTTGTGGACGCTGTTCTTTACTCGTTATCTGGATTTCATAATCCGGTTCATCAATTGTTTAAAGCAATCTGAACTACCCTAACTTTTCTGACCAGTGTAATGAATTTTCACCTTCCTGGAAACTTAAGCATGAGTAAAATGATTTTATTTAAGATGTACAGGTAACTTGAAGGATCATGTTGAAATGATGCGATTTTTATTCTTCAACCATGCTATTGCAGTTGGAGTTTACGGCAGCGAAAAGCGATCGTTTCAATTACCCAATGGCCCTGCTGAACGACGGAAGAAGTTCGATAAAATGAAAGAATTATACGGCACTGATGCGGAGAAAATCTTGGCAATGGAAGCGCACTTGGATCTTCGGTTCGAACAGAATTATTCTCAACCCGGTGCACACTTATGGCCCAATATACCATTAAAATTATAGTTCTGGAATCTTTGTTACATTTATATTTGCATTACCAATTTGTTAATTGTATGTTATTAGGCGTGTAACATAATAATTATAGGATGTGTTTATAGCATATTTTGAAATAGTTATTTAAACAAATGATTTGCAGCTGAAGGTTTTTATTTGATCTACTTAGTTAATTGAATTTGCTGGAAAATGTACTTGTTAATTTTTCTATAGTTATACATCGATTTATCAAAACGCAGTGTTTTGAGCTAAATGTGGAATTGCTCTTTCAAATAATTACAGTCCATGAACTCGAACACCCCACTACTTATTTCGTCACTTTCTGTTTTTCTTTTTTTTTTAATTTCCCGACTCTTTTTGCATATTGTGTTCATTTTTATGTAAAAATTGTTCAAACTCAATAAAGTTTTCTATTTTCTCCATTTAGTGTTACTTTATTACAGCTTATGAATTTGTTGCAGTAATGAACATTAGCTTCTTTTTTCATCCTTCCAAGACGAACTAAGTGGACAGGTTTCGTTAATTTCACGACGGTTTTTGTCAAATTATCAAACAGTGTGTTTAGGATTTTGGTATGCTTTCATTTTAAGACAAATTTGGTAAAAAATTTTGAATTGATCAACTTGGTGTTCGGGAATCGCAAAACCATAATTCATTTGTTTGTTTTCATTTGTTGTATTTTGCAAGCTTATTTGAATTTGCTGCTTCTGGGTTTTTAATTTTAGATTTTTAAAAACTGGAATATTTAGAATATGGGTAAGCGAAAGAGATCTGAGAATACGGAAGCTACTATTGGAGTCGGCGTCAAAAGGATGAAACTGCAAAACGATGGTAATTTATTGGAGATGGATTCAAATGAGGTGTCGCGAAATTTCATCGGAATGAACAAAAATAAAGCAACAAACTATCATAATAATAAACTGAAAATGGGAATGAATCGATGTATTGGGATGAGTTATCAAAGATTAAGACGGTAGAATTCGTCATCTTTTCGTTTCTTTCTTTCTTCGGCTATAACTGTTTTTGTTTGATAATTTTCCAACTGATAGAAATTCGCCAAATTTGTTGATTTTGTTGGTATTCGAAATTAAATTCACTGCTTTGTATTATATTGATAACAGGACAGCGTTGATGGAAAAGAATTTATTATAATATCGCGATAAACTTTGGATTTTTTAAATATCAACGATTGAAATAAATACCTAAAACTTTTCCTTCGGCCTATACTCTTTTTTTCAGTTTTAATTTATTAATTGTTCTAATTGTTATTTTCAAAATTGCAGGATTATGACTACAGATACAGAATGCGATCTGTTTGTAGTAGTGGAAAAGCGCCACATAACGATTGGATGGCATCAGTTAGGAGAAGCTGCTAATGCTATCAAATATATTTTAAAGTTATCACTTGGTCAATACAGGAAGTCGTAAGCTTCGTGATCAGTTTTTGTAGTTTCTATTCGTTTGTCAGCAGGGAGCTGATCAACGATATCTAAGTGTATTAAATGAAGTCATTATTTCATGATTTAATTTTTCTCTTCATTAAGAGTAATGATTGGCCGTGCAGCAGGCAAGTTAAGAGTGAAGCTTGAAATTCAAGCTGTATAATATAATAAATTTTATAAATCAAAAACAGTTAAAAGTTCCTTTAAGCAAGACTAGGAAGCTGACTAGTTATTTACAAGAAGGAAAAACTAGGACTTTAATTTAATTTTGATGTTTGGTAGTTAATTGTGTGTTAGTTTATGTTGAAATTTGTTTTATATCCATTAATTTGTTGAATTCAAATCAAATTACATTCCACTGAAGCGTTACTTTTTGTTGAAATCCGTATATAATTTCATATTTCAGATTAAACGGCATCTTATTAGCTGTGGGAAGGGTTGATATTATTGACAAGCCGTTTTGTATCGCTGATCAACCATGTATGCATATTGATTTAAATGTAAACTGTATTGTATTTCGCCCGAAACAAGACCACGTCTACAATTGCGTGGTAACAGCTATTGATAAGGTACTTTATTTTTGTGGTTAGAAATATGAAATTTTTTTTAGAAAACAAATTTTAGGAGTTGAAATTTGAAAAGGTTTTCAGTTTTAGGAAGTACTAATTTGCTTCAATTTCGTTCTGTGTTCTATTATCCACTTTCCCATTGGGTATTCTACCCATCGTTGTTGACTTTCCCTTGATTGTGCATCACGGAATGGTAAAGAAATAGGAAACGATGCTTAACATTTTAAATCATATTATGTTAGCGATCATTGACTTTTTAATAGCAACTGCTATTAAAAATTATCTTGATTATTGATATATCGAAGGTGCATGTTAATTTCAATTTTTCATCCTGTTTTTCCTTTAGAAATTCGTAACCGCTAAACTACACAACACGATAACTTTTTTTGCACTTGTGAAGAATACAAAGAAGTCTCTAGAGATTGGTGACCAAGTACTGATCAAATTTTGTCACATCGAAATCAAAGGTTCATTGTGCCAAATAAAGGGAATGATAATGTAGCGGATTATTGATAAATTGTTTGGTTTTGTTAATTCTTGAATAAATTCACTCTAAATAAACGATTTTTTAAGAAATTTAGTAGAAGTTTAACTTCTGTTTTTTGATTTATCAACCGTATCATTTCAAAATTTCAAAAATCATTGATATGGTCAAAGATGAAACCGGTTGTTAAAACTAATTTTTCATCATTTCCGTCGAAAAAAAAATGTATCCAGCAAATTGTGGACTTTTATGAATTACTTCTTTATGAATTAAAACTATGACTTTTTTTTACGAAAATTAACTGCGAGATAAAACAAATAGATTCAATTTTAAACGAGTCATTTTAGTAATTTTTACGGTATAATTCACGAGAAAAAACGGGTTATGCTGCTGGTTGTTTTGTTTTGCACAAATTTGGTACTTCCTGTCAGCGCGAATTATATAAAATGGTGTAAGCTCAAGAGTGACATCGAAAAAGACCTTAGCATTTCATGTTCATGTTAGAACCAATGATTTTATGATTGTTGGATAGAAGTTATTAAATGTTCCCTCTTTTACGTCGTCGAATAGTCATTACTGACGAAGGTATAAGTTGGATGAATCAATTAATCCATTAATTGATTCATCAGTTGCTTGATAATATTGTCGATGTTTTCCCATGGAATGTAGTAAATGAACCGTTACAATTTAACGTTTTTTTTCATACAGTTACTAAATTGTTAAAAAGTGGTCTCTTCTTGAATCGTTTGGAAGTAATTGTTATACAATGTTCAAGATTAGGTCAGTTGTTCGAAAATCACGAACAGTATTTTGGAACTGTAAGTTAGTAATGAACTAACTAGTAATCGACACGTGACCTCGGGCGGAATCGAACCGCCGACCTTCTGTGTGTTAGACAGATGTGATAACCGCTACACTACGAGGTCGGACATATTGGGCCCCTGTATCTTGGGTAGAATTTTATGAGTTAAGAAGAAAATGGAAGTGGAAGAATGCAAGGAAGATCAAAGTATCTGAACGAATTTGTCAACTGTTTTTAAAGGATTTCAAATAGCTCCCTTAATTGCTGCCAATATTTCTTGAAATTTCAACAAAATTTCTTTTTGAAATATTAAATTTAATCCATAAATATGATTGAATGTTATGCTTTCTTTTTCTCAAATCAAAAGTTAAACTTTAATTTTTTTTTAAATTAAACTTTAATTTTTGGTGAAGAAGAAATCAAATATCGCCCTTCCTATCATTGTTATTCAAGTATTAATCCATGCTGAAATGGAAAAGTATTTCGTGAGAGAGAACGAGAGAAGGAAGGAGAGGAGGGAGAATTCAAAATTACTGCAATTGATCGATAAATTCTCTTGGTCTCATTTCTCTCTCTCTCTCCCTCTCCCTCTCCCTCTCCCTGTCTCTGTCATATTTAATTGTTGACGATAAATTTTGTATTTTTCAAGTTGAAAAAAATTATTCTTAATATGTAAACAGTGGGAATTCATCCTGATATTTGAAATGGTTTATAAAGGTCAAAAGGAAATATATGTTGCTAATTTCCTTTCCTCCTCATTTCAATTAATTAAATTGTTGCTTAAACTAAGACTAACGGTAATAAATTGTATAACAAATGACTAATAATAGGTGAAATGTTTTTTATTTGAGGGAAAATTTAATCCAATCGTCATTTATCAAATACTTCAAATTCTGATTTGGCCATTTCAAATGACGAATTTAATTGTGCTAAGAGTCATTCCTCAATTGGTCAAGTTAAGTTGAATGAGTGAAACAATTTCGTATATGGAACTTCAAAATTTTTTAAACTTTTGGAAGATATCAAAATGAACGAAAGATGATGAAAGGGGGATGAGGGAGAAGTTTATATAATGCTTAGCAAAAAATTGAATAAACTTTTTGAAGTTAGTAATGGTCATTTCAATCAATCATCATATAATTCAAAGATCGAATCGAAAAAAATTTTTTTTTTTTGCAAATATTTAAGCAACAAATCAATCAATCGATAAAAAAACAATCAAAAGATAAAGTAAAACATAAATAATACATGATCAATTTATCATTATTGCCTTCTCACTTCAATTTTTTCACTTCAATAGTTTCTGGTAATTTCTCTTCCAATTTATCAGCCATGTCTTTATCTTTGACAACAAAAGTATAAAGATATTTGCTACATCGTAGCTTGAATTTCACGTCCTCTTTGTTCTTCTTGATTTTAATCGATTTTGCATCCGTTCGTTGGACGGCTTTCAGAAATGTTTTGATTTCGGTTATTTGTTGTGGCATTATTGAGTTGACAGATAAAAATGTCAGTATGATTAATTGCCAATTAAATTATCTGAAAAAAAAAGAAAAAGTGAACCGGAATTTCCAAAGAGGAGATAAATAAATAAATAAAAACGAAGAATAGTATTGAACAGAAGTGGAATAAAAATGAATGTTTGTTGTACAATACCTAATTACTTTCATGTAATTAGCATAATGAATGACGAATGAATTAGCAGGTAAATAATTATATAAAAGTGAACAAATCAATATTATATGCAAAAAAAGGGAAAAAAAATTACTCCATAACAAAATGCTTTAAATGGCAAAAGAAATCAATTAAAAAATTAAAAATTCGGTTAAAAATTTTGGAATTTGTAGTTTATTTTAAAAGAATAACTTAATTAACAGAATAAATCAGTTATTTATATAACATTGAAAGCAACTTACTTAGCAAACTTTTTAATCCCCAAAGTAAAAAGAATAACTTGAAATAGGATAAGTAAATAAGTAATAATTTTGGATTAGTTCATGCAAAAATCTGTTTTCCTTGAAATAATTCCCCCTAACGAATCGTCCAATAACGAAACTTGAGAAGACAAGTATTTTGAAATCAAATTTTATTGTAAATAAAGTCAAAATTTAAAGGAGATTAGTAAACGATGTCCGATAAAAGCGTAAGAATGGATAATTCGTTTTCACTGACCGCTTATGATGACCACTACGATGAAAACCTGGTTCAAGCTAGCAGCAATAGTAATATGGCAGATGTGAGATAATCGAAATGACAATTTTGCGTATAGACGTTTTCAACACCTAAAAGGTTAAATAATATAAATCATTTTGAATTTGAAAATGGATAATCAAATTCGAATCAGTTTACTGAAATTATAAAGTTTGCTAAATAATTAAATTTGAAAAGCGCAAAAAAAAGAAAAAACATAATGAACCATACGCATTCGATGTATTAGATGTTGTAAAAAAGGGTGTATGATGAGATAGGTAAGTTCGTGAGTATTGTGGCAGAAGGTCAGGTCATTTGATCCCGTTCTGTACAATGTGTCCCGGAGAAATCGATCACAGTTGTCATAGATCTATAATGACTTGTGGATGAGAAACTAGCAATGCATTTGTGCCTGCTAATAAATGCCAAAATAATTTTTATCCATTATTTAAGTACGCATTAAACAAGTTTCGTTTATTGAAATTTATTTAAATTTGAATTTTAAAATGGTTGGATTTGTAAAGGAAAGTTTTTAACAAATTATGTTAAGTATTTTTCGAATATTTTTCAGTTATATAATAATAAAGGTGCTTGAATGTGTGAAATTTTCGACTGAAACATTAATTTTTTGTATTAATTAAAGAATTTGTGCTATAAAAAACAAAAAGGAAAACCTGGGAGAGAAAAAGTTTCTTCTGAGCAACTTACATGGTATATAACTTTTTTTGATAAGTATGTAACTTAACGTTCAGTTATACTAAGCAAATTTCAATTAATTAAATGAATAGATTGAATGGATGGAATTTGCAATGAATTCGCTTAACTATTTGAGGGAAAAAAATATTTACTTCAAAAACAAAAAAGCATATTTCCAATATATGCAAATTTCCTTTTTTTTCATAATTTCACAATATTTTAATAATTTTACCATTCGTTAATATTGATTTTTACATTTCAAATCGATTCTTATTTACTTAATTTTAATTTCCCAATACTCAATCATTTAAATTTGTTGCACATTGCAACACTTTTATTCATATGAAGTTAAAAATTTTCTTTTTTTGCTAAAAATTGGAAGTAATTGGAATTAAATATCAATTTGTATTAAAATTCAATAATGAAAAAGACGGTGGTCAAAGTGGATTTTGTTCAATTTTTTCCATTAATTTCGTTCATCTCAAATGCTTATTAACAAGCATTCAATCACTTTCAATTTATTCATACATTCATTTCATTCATTCGTTCATATTCATTTACCTTTTATGTTTCAATTATCATTATATGAATGAATTTTAAGTTATTTCTTAAAAATTCGCTTCTAATGATCATATTTGTTTCATTTAACAATGAATCGAAATGTTTGTTCACTCATTTCATCACACTAATGGATGGGCGCAGTTGGACATTTTATATTGATATTTAGGCTCTCTTATACATGAAATTCAATTTTCACTGCCCATTTGTGTCCCATAAAAAGTGTCATAATTATCAGCCAATGATGGTAGATTTGATCTCCCTGGAGAATCCTTCTTCGTTCTCAGATTTCGAATGTTCCTTATTTAGACCAAATATTAATTGGGGAACGGGAGAAGAAAGGAGGATAGCATCAAGCAGATATTCGCGATATGAACTGATAAGGAATTATCCAGGTGGAAGAGTAGGCCACCTGAACCATCCCCTCGTTCAGGTGACTATGTCTACCTAGACCATTCCACCTCATTCAAGCGATTATGGCTACCAGGACCATCTCCATCTCATCCAGATGACTATGGTTACCTGGATCATTCCCTTATTCAGGTAACTATGGCTACCTGCACCCGCTATATCACCCCTTCCCCTCATTCACGTGGAAGAATGAATATAGTTACCTGAATGGTTCCTTCACCTTACGTGAAGCAAATCAAGAGGACTTATGTTACCATGCCGATTGCTTTAATACAGCATCAGTAGTATCATTTCTTCGCTCACATCATAAGACGTCATTTCACGTGATCGACGCATAACTGAATTCAATGTATGGTTGTATTAACTAAAGTTAATGGCGTGACACTGCGGAAAGGTCAATACCGTAACCCAGTAATTGATCATTGGGTATGATAGACCACATGCTATTATGGTCAAAGTATGGCGACTGTGAAGGTGAAGATTGTACAATCTCTCACGTATCACACAGACGTGCGCCCACGCATAGACCAACATTTGAGCGCTTGTAGGACCACCATTACATCCATTCTGAACGTGTTCATCCGGGTTGTGCATGGGCGCAAAAAGATATATGTTGTATGCCTGTGTACGTGGTTGTTCGAGTGCGTGTGTGTGTGTGTGTATGTGTGTATGTGTGTGTGTGTATATGTGTGTGTGTATGTATGTGTGTGTATGTGTGTATATGTGTGTGTGTATGTGTGTATGTATGTGTGTGTGTGTGTGTGTGTGTATATATTTGCGCACATGTATACGTGTGTCTGTGTGTGTGTGCCTGTCCGTCTGTCTGTCTACACGGATGTCTGATAAGTTCGTAAGTAATGTATCTATGACGATTGCGTGTGAATTGTACGATAACGATGTGCACGTCATTAGTGCAATTGCTGCTTGCACAAGTTCAGTTCATAATGAATCGGTGTAATTGTCCACTATTCCAATGGTCATCATCAATTCATGAGTGCCGTTATATATCATCTGTTTGCTACGCAAACGTTGCTCTTTATACTGCACAATTGTGATTAGAACGTTTCATTAATATTTAAATTATTTATATGAACGTCTTTGAAGTGTTACTGTTAGTTTACTCCAAAAAATTTTAATTTCAATTTGTATAAGTTAAATTATTCTTTTTTTCTCTCCCTTACACGTTTACACGTTTGTCAATACTATTATTTATCACGTCCTTTCTTATCCTTTTCCCTCACAGAAATAGTTTCTGTTCAAGTTCAAATGATTAATCGACCTTTGTTGCCCATTTCTTTTTTTTACTTACCTAAATTGGGAATGAAATTAAATTCAAACGATCTGGTATATTTTTCTCAATTTCAGTTTTGCATTCAATTTCATTTCAAATTAATTTCAATTTCATCATTTCTACTTATATTTTCATTTGAATTTATTAATTAAAAAAAAAAGGCCGAATGGCTAAGTAATTAGTAAAGCCAGGTAGCCAAGTAAATTAGTAATAGCTAAAGTAACACTAACTAGTTTGCTGAAAAGCATGGACTCATGATTGATATATCCGATTTGCCCTACAAGCTTGTTAAAAAGTATGGAGTGTTAGCTGATGTAACACGACTTATCTTGTAATAGCTACATGGATATCGTTCAATGATTTGATGGCATAAAATCCTTTTTCATTGCATTTTGAAACAAAACTTTTAGGGAATTAATGTTATTTGTTCAAAGGAAGCACATATTTCAAAGTTGAAAATGAGAGAGAGAGGGACGAGAAAACGGTCATTTACTGGATGGTAGTGAAAATGGTAGTTGGCTTCTAGTGTGAAATTTACTTTAATTAATTAACTTGTTTATTTTGTTTTCTTTATGTCATTCAAAAAATGGTACCCCATTGATTAAAAATTTGTTACCAATATCATTTCTTCTGACAGTAATATAAACTGCTCAATTGTCACCTGTCTTATGCTTCCTCTTATTTACTAATCATTAAATATATGCTACAAATTGGTTCATAACTGCGAAATTTCCTCTTTATTGCATTTTACACTTTTTTTTTGCTTCTTCTGAAACCTTATTTTAAATGATCACTGTTTTGCAACAGTGATGATTTTATAATGCAATCCATTTCATAATTCATTTTATAAACAGCATAATTTTATAATCTACTGTTTTTTTTATTTGATTATATGCAAATAATATATTTTTTGCAGATTGTTGACAAAAAAAGATTAACAAATTCACATTTAGTGCTACCTGTATACGTATGGAAGAAACGATTGATAATGGTTAAGGAAGAATTGATATTATTCCAAAATATGCAAACAAAATATCATACAGTGGTGGAATTGAAGCCACAGATGCTTTGTAAGTATTTTTGGTTGAAAATACAGGCAAGCATTAGTTATTGATTGGTGAAGATTTTCTATAGTTGAAGTCGACATGTATATTAACAGATAGATAGGTATAAATGAATTCAGTGTGATTCATAAATGGATGTCGTTTTTCGGATGGTATGTATATCTTTGTGGGAATAACGTCTAGTAATTTGTTATTCCCAAGAAATGAAAAAAATTCTTTTAAAAATGAACGCATTAAAAAGATGGTAAATTATTGCACAGTTGGATGCATTTCTGCAGGTGATTGAATTTGTTGGAATAGTTCGAATTTATTGAGAATAGTTAAGAGAAATTTATGAATGTCAGATTGATCTTAATATATATATTTATCATTTTCGTATTGTTATGTACCGAGATTTTTAAGTATTTTTAGTTTAGTATCAATTACAAAAATTATACCTTCAGAGTACTATTTACTTTTTACAAACGATGCCTCGTTCTTATGAATTATTATTTAATTTCTTTCACTCTCAAATTTTAAATGCATATTCTAGCATTAGGTGCTTATCCTGTTTTAATTTCCTGTGTAATATTTCGGAAACGAAGGTTAGTTATCATGTGTGATAAGCAGGAGAAATAGGTATAACGAGGAATTATTTCTGTTTTACTCTAAAAATTGGTAGAAATGAACCACTACATTAAGTTTGTTGTAGGAGATACTAACAAAGGATGTATTTGAAATTCTTAATTAATGTAAGGATATTTTAAATTTTGCGGGGAGGATTTTCGACTGATATATTCAAATTTCTACGATAATTTATCAGAATATATTTATAATGAATGTTTATTGTCATTATTAGAGTTAAGATTAGTTTGAAGAATAAGATATTAATTGAGGTAAACAGATGAGCGTTTTTGGATTTATCATTTGCTACTTGAAATACAGGAAGGAAAGGAGGAAGAAAGTATAGAGAGGGAAGAAAAGAATCACTCTTTCAAATATTGAATGCGCAAAATGTCTTTTACATCTATCCAAAAGAGTGGAGTTTGCGGCTGTTTTAGTTATAAATACATCGATGACTGCTGGACCGGTTGGAGGAGATAGAGGAGGAGCGCTTTAGGATGGAGTTGCGAGAAAAGGGTTCCATATACATATTTTGTAGATCGATATCTATTGACTTTGTACCCTAAATGCTACAGCAATAGCAGTAACAACTCTTCTTTTTATTTCGCCTTTTTTTGGTTTTCTTTTTTTGTCCATAAGTGGTATAATGACACAGCTGGACCGTTTACATTTTACTGAAATGATATAGATGGCGAAGCAGTAACAGCAGCATAGTCAGTTAATTCTTTCTTCATATAATTTTCACTTCCGATTATTAAAAATTTTCTGTTTTAGTTTTATAGTCTTTTAATAGAATGTTATATACAAAGAAGAGTGCCTATATTTGCATTATTTCTTGTAAACATTTTTTTTAGATATTTATGAAATTGACATTAACGTTGTTAAATTTTTTCATTTCTAGTCATTTAACTTCTATTCTCAGATATTCGCTATAACAGTTGAATAATGCTAGCTTAGGCCTGCATCAATAATCAGTCCAAGATAGAAGCAGAATAAGTTGACTGAAGTGGTAGTCAATCAATGCAATCTTTTACAAGTGCGTATATTGAGTGGTTGGATCGTAGTTTTGCGTCCGCTAGTTGGTGAGTGACTTATTTTATTGACAGAATATGAGCTAAACGTTTCAAAGTTGTAATAGGATAAATCCCACCTAGTCTCTCTTTATTTATACAAATCATTTATTGATACTAAAAATATGTGTTTCTTCTGTCTATATATATAGATAGCTATGATATGATTTATTGTCTTTGGAATAAAGGTATATCGATATAGATTGAAAGATAATAATTCTGCTAAAAGTGGGATATGCACAAAGTGTATATACTTCATCCATCTCATTGTATTGCAATAAATTATAAAGCATTTTCTTAGGAAATCAAAAAACGAAAATTTATCATAAATTTCGGAAAAATATCATAAAATGTTTAGGTTGCATATTGTTCTTTTTTTTTTCCTCTTTAAATTTTTATTCAAGAAAATTCCGTTCAAAATAGCTACCAATTTTAAGTATCGTTTCGTTTCAAAGGAAGAAACTTTCTTTCTTCAGAATGATTCACTCAACTAAACTAAAATCAGCAATATTACAACATTAAAGTCATTTTTCTTCTCACTTTCCCTTTTTTTTTCATTTTTTCCTAGCAGGGAAAAAAATTTGTTTAGATAAATCAATTGGATGACAAATTCCTTTGAGGTTATTGGTTTATTGAATGTGGATAATAAGTGCAAATGTGAGTAGAACGAAGCGAATTCAGCAATATGCCAATGACTGCCAATGTAATATGACATGACATATGGAAAGAATAAGATAATATATCGTATAATTGTATCTCTGTCTAGATTTCTAACAGTTAGGTAGAAGATTGATTAGAATAATCGAAAAAGAGTTGCTATTATATCATACATCAAGTATTGTAATATGAATCTTACTTCAAAAAGTTTCATTAGGTATGTTCTCATCCAACAGTAAATGAATTTCCCCAATTGTCACTGCCAACATTCAAGGATGATCTCAAAGCTTGGAGAGAGTATTGTACTGAAATTCTAGTATCATTTTCACTGATAATATATATATACATAATCCATAGATCTTTTTTTACTAGATAATGTTGAATGACAAAAGCCATATAAAGAAATATTATAGTAGTAGTGGATGGGCAATTCCTTGCAATTTTCTATTTTTCAACTTTCTCATAGTAACAGTTCTGATATTTGTATGCATATTAATAATACTTTTGCGGTGTTATTATATCGATTTTTTCTTGTGAGTTATTAGTTTTTCCTGCACTTGATACCAATAAGCATTGTTTTTAGATTTTTTGTGTACCTATTCTCCGGTTAAATGACGTCATTTGCCAATACCATCATTCTCGTTTTCAAAATGATTTCTTCATTTGCGTCCCTATTTTGGTATTGATACCAAATTAACATAACTATATGCCAATTTTATTGTTAATAGTGTGCATTTCCCCTGTCATCGCACAACATTCCTCTTCCTGTCACCTATTACTTTGCAATAATTCTTCCATTATTATCCCCCGTTGCTACAACTATTATTTTTATTATTACTTATTGTCATTGTATTTGTTTATTGTCACTATTAATTGTTATTTATTATTATTTATCGTATTTGTTATTGTTCTGTTCATATTGTTATTTTTGCTATCATATTCTTACTGCTTTATTATCACTGTTGCTTATATTGTCATGATTGTTATATTATTTTCACCTTGTAGTCACAAACTCAATACTTCAACGTATATTATCTATGAATCACCATCTACGTTATGTATTAGTCAGCTAAGTTATTTTCATTGTGCGACCTCTCAGTTGCATTAGTTCATTGTTTATTTTCTGTGTTGATTTATTTATTTTTAATGCCTTTCTTGGCTAACATATAATTAAACATTTAGAAATTTAAATAAGCTTCAATCTTTCGAAATCTAAGTTTAGTTTTTAGTTCTAAGTCTTTGTCGATAACGTTATAATTCACTCTTAGGATTTTAGGGAAGCTCGTAATTCAGATGTTTGCAGTTGTTTTCGAGATTATCTTGTAGCCATGCTTTATTACCACTTAACTTTTCTCTCATTGTTGTCGCTTGTTAAAACTTCACTTTTATTGGTTCGGTCGATCGCTAACGCCAATTTAATTTTGTCACTATTGGAATGTAATGCGGCACAGCCTTCTTTTTATTCGTGCAAATTTATCTCATTTTATCATCCAGATCGCTTAAATAATGTCTTCTTAACGAAATCATCTTTGAAAAAGATGAAAAAGGCAACATTCTGAGAAGGGCAACGCTTTTTTCTCATACCATTTGTAATTTTCTTCTGTTTTAGTTTAGGTTACTAAGTCATTTTTTTTTCTCTAAATATTGTATCTCTCAAATGTCATCCTTCTCGTTTTCTTTCCACTAATTTTCGTAATTTTATTGATTGTATTCAACCGTATTTTTCTTTTCTAGCACGTTGCGGATTTGGAGTCAGCAAGAAAGTTACCCGACGTAATTCGTCGTCTCCGTCGTATTATCGTGTTACAGATAGAGGAGTCATGGCGGTACGAATTGACGGTTTGCAAAAGGATGGCTCAAAAGACGACTCGACATCTCGGTTGCCTCCTGAAGAGGAGCTTCTGAATGCTTTCGAAGAAGTTTTGGTACCGTTTCTACTTTTATTTATCTTTTATGAAGTGCTAAACAGCAAAAATGAAAGTTAGGAAGAGATTGAGTAGCGAGAATAGTTAGAAATAATTATTGGTTTTTCTGTCGTGCAAAATTCTTCACGTGCAGTTGATTAGATTTTGTTGTTGATAAATTTTAACTAATTGACGTCAATATGAATAGGTTTTGTTTATCACTTAAGAATTTCAGCATACAGCAGTGTTTCCCGAATATTGTTATGAAGCATTCGGAGTAGTGAAAATCTATTTAGCATAGTGAAAATTTGGAGAATTCAATTATTGTATATTTGATTGCTGAAATTTGCATGCAATTTTCTTTTCACTGTTTACAGAAAGAAATTTAAATTTCCTAATCACGTACTTATTCTTTCCTGGTAGTTTCTCTAAAACTAGAAATGTGCAAATTGTTGAATATTTTGCATTTCTGTTCGAATGCAATTTGTTAAGATTTCTGTCATGCAATTTTTTCCTTCAGAATAAAATGGATCTTCCTCCAGACAAGATGCGGATTTTAAGAAGTTACGATTTAAGTAAGAAATGGGAATTGGTTTGTGATCAGGTTCGTCTTTCTAAACATCTTCGTAGTTTTTTGTTTCAAAAAGTGAAAGAAAATTGTTTTCAAATATTACTGGTTAAAAAGAAAAAATGCTGAAATCATGGGTTCTGTGAACTGAAAATCAAATATATTGTTGGTATAAATGGAGTATTTTTTGCCGTATAATTTTTCAGTTAAGCTGATGACGGTCACTTTTTTTAAGTATTTATGGCCACTGTACGTTTGATTCCTGAAAATAATTGTCGTAATTGATATCATTTTTCATGCTTTTACAGAGTTTTTTTTTTTTTTTTAATTGCAGAGAAGAATGTATGCCGTAGCAGACCCCTCTGTGTATCTGGAAAAATTGGCAGTTTATTTGGATCGGAGAGTTTCTAAAAAGGTGTGGTCTTTTTTCCTGTTCTAAGGTCTTTCATTATCGTATTGTCTTTAGTTTTTTCCTTTCATCTTATGGTGACCAGTGGTTGTTAAATTTGCAAAAAGTTGGTAATAATTTATGGCCCTATGAAAACTACTGAACGTTTAGTTCATTAAATGTAGGCAAAAAAGGCAAATTTTGTTGCAAAAGCTTTAAAATAATGAATGGCAAGTGGAAAAGAATTTGATGGATTGCGTAGTATTTCCTCTATTTTTAAAAATGGATTTTTCTGTTTTCCATCGTTATTGGCCGGAGAACAGTTAACTTAGATTTCGTTTATTAAATTTACTTTCCTTCGATTTTACTTGTGAAAAAAATTTAATCAAAGCATTTTGCAGAGAAAAAAGTTGCTAGGTGATGAAACTTCAACAAAAATATTAAAGCATATCGAGATATCATTGCGAACAAACAGTATCGAGTAGGCTTATTCTTTTATTGCATGATTTGAATAATGTTGGTATCGTGTTCGAGTAATTACGATTACATTTATTATTATTTACACTGATCGTATTATTTTAAAAAATTCTTGTTATGAAACCAACGGAATAAATTTTTGGTCGAACGGTAAATTTTCTTGTTTAAAGTTGGGTGCGAATGTTTCTGAACGACCAGAATAATGGATTAGACATGTTGGTGGATTACTTAACGCAACTTCAAGAGGATGGAAGCTGGGGAAGGTACATTCGTTTTTTTTGTCATGAAAAATCGAAGTGTGAGGTGATGTTTCACACAGCGTTACTGTGCAAATGCAACGGAAGAAAATGCTTTGAAGTGATGTATTTATAGTACTTGCAACGATTCAAATCAAGATGGTGCTTCATCAAGTGGTGCATTTCCCTATTCACATGCATCGCAAAGTCATACTTTAGCAGTTTTGAATTCCAACGACAACGATCACTTTTCGGATGAAAGAATAGCGGGTGGCTTATTTCGGCGAACTACAAGCGTTACAAAGAAATGTTCAAAGAATCACGGTGATCGTGATGATGACATACATGTGTGTGTGAGCTGTCTGCGAGCAATCATGAATAACAAAGTAAATATTCATTACAAAAGTATGTTAAGCATACTAAGAACGTTTCTTTGAAAAGTATGATAGTTGACAGTTAAAGTATGATAGGGAAAAGTATCATGCTCAGGAAGTATAACGGTTAAATGTAATAGTCTGTCATGATAGTTAAAGTATGATAGTGAAAAGTAAGATGGTTTGGTCAAAAAGTATGATAAACAAACGATTTGATTTCTCATTTTTACAATTCTGTTTTGCAAAATTGTTGAACCTTCTTATACATTTAATTCCTAACACATTAGGAAGCCTTTCATACGTTTAGCAAAACTGATTTTACATCAGATTACCGTTGCAGTACGGGTTCAACATGGTGTTTAATAATCCACAAGCAATTTATTGTATAGCTCGAAGTATTCTGCATCAGAGTTTGCGGTTTGCAATTTCATAATCCTTCTACACACATTTACGAATAAGCTCAGGATTTAATTAATTTTTTTCTCAAAAATTTCCTGTTTTTCGATAACGCTTCATTAAATAGTGAAGTGTTTTTCCTTTTAATCGGTGTTGATTTCCGAATATTTGAATTATTCGTAAATTTTCCTTGTTGTTTGTGATCAGCACGCAAATTCTTTTACTTCAGGACAAAAGCTTTGGCATTAGAATTACTTGCAGCAATATGTCTTGTTAATGGTGGACATGATTTGATAATCAGTGCATTTAATCGCTTCCGATCGGTAAGTTTGTTTTGCTTCTGAGACTTTGATTGATTTCCTTTTATGCTTTTGAAACTGCTTCTTGTGCAGCTATATTCTTACTACTAGGACGATTACTCGTAATATGTTTGTTGCTAAAAAAAAAATCGATGTTTTAGTTTGTTATTTGGTGACAGGTGACATTAGTTGAAGTATCTGGTTCCATGTCTCGTTTCAAGACATTATAAAATTTTTGGTACCAGAAGGTTCTTTCATATTAATTTATGATTAACCAACGATGAGTCATTCACTAAAGAAGGCAGGATCTACTATTCAGAATATGTCAAACATCAAGGGTTGTTGCTCTTTCACTTAAAATGAGCATAACATTCCCTTCCTACAACTCTAAATTAAATGCCGCTTCAAAAAATCGAAAGCAGTTAGCTATGGAGCTCTTTTTACAGGAATACAAAGAAACCTATCGATTTCAACTATTGTTTTCTTATTTCATTAAACCACCGGAATTCAATGTTGATTTTATGACATCATGTATGCAGTTTTTCAATATTGTGGTACATTCTACGGAAAGTATGAACTATCGAAGTTACTTGCAATATGAGCTTACTCTTCTGGGTCTTGATGATTACCTAGAGGTATTTTTTTATCTGGGATCATCGGCAGAAATTGTTTTAGCTCTGAACGCTCTGTACCTTAGAGCATATACAGTTCATCAGAAGATATGAATTTCAAGTACGGTGAAGGATAAACTAAGATTTAATAAGAATGCAGAATAATGTGCCAAACACTCGTGAAACGTATTCTTTCTAAAGCCAAATTGCATGCTTTCACAACCATTCATTAGACCCCTTTGAATATCCCATTGTAATTTGTGCTTACAAAGTGAATTAATTTACCAAAATGTCGAGTAGGTTTAACAAACTTTTCATGAGATTCCCAGGTAAATTCAAATTTATACGTATTGCAGGTGCTGCGAAACACAGAGTGTGAGCAGTTACAAACACATGTAAATGCATATTTGGACAACAAGATTGATGTACATTTCCTACTGGATGAGAGTGATAAAAAGGTCGAATTGGAAGGAGAAAATAGTCGTCTCACTGATGAGTTGTCGAAGGTTGCTCTGTCAAATTTATTTGTTTTTACATTTTTTTTTCTTGTATTATCTCTTTTTTCCTTGTATTATCTTTATATTAGTAACAACATTTTCGATTTGTTTAAATTCATTTTTCATTTAATTCGAGAAGCATAACATTGTAATTCCTTAAAAGTCGCCTTTTTTAGCTAATTTTTTTGAAATTCTGTGGAGTTGCTGGGTTCCTGATATTCTGGTAAATTTTCTAATTTTTTTTTAAAGAATTTATGTTTAGATCAAGGAAAGGTTGCAAGTAGTGGAAGCCGATTATATAGCTCGTTTGGCACAACTTGATCGTCGTTTGAAGGAGTTGAATGCGGAGAAAGAAAAACTTCTAAAGGAGCATGATTCCACATTAAGCACGATGAGACGAACATTAAATGAGAAAGATAAAGCAAGTCGAGAACAGCAAGCGAAATTGGAATCTAAAATACAAGAACTTGAAAGAATGCAAGCAAACATGAAAGGTATGCACTTGTTCTATGCATTTCGAAAAAATCAGAATCAAAAAGCTATTGGGTATGCTTATATCACTTTATTTTCTTGTATATTTATGCTCTCATATAGCTAGATGTTTGGTGGGAGAAGTAAATGATTGCTCTTTTTTTACTTGATGAAATTTACATATATTAGCTGTTGAAAATGTTGCTTGCGGGAAAGTTTTTTCATAAACTTTTTATCTAGAATATTTGTGAATGTACCAAATCTCTGTGTCTCTTGTCTTCGAATGCGACATTAAAAAAAGATTTGAAATCAAATATGACACTTATGAACACCTTGATTGTCTTTACTTAAAATTCTTATTCGTTGATATCTTCAATTTGCAGCTGGTTTGATTGAAGCTAAAAGAGAATCTGTATCAACGACAAATTCACCAAGCCCTCCACCACCACCACCTCCAGGACCTCTTCAGAGAATGGAACCTGCAAAACTGGCAGCAGCGAATCATATCCCACCACCTCCACCACCACCTCAAGTAAACAATGCAATCGGAAAATTACCTCCACCACCACCGCCACTGTTAAATCCAGTCAGATCTTCACAATTATCTTCAAAAATTTCACCTCCTGCCAGCGATGTTATGACTATCAAAAAAATCTATAACACTAGGTAAGTCTGTTCTTAACAATAATAGCCTTTGAAATTTTCTTCAGAATAAAAAAATGGAAACTTTTTTCCGTCTGCTGCTTCCTTTTTACATCAGTATTGAAGATCATCCTAAAAATTCGTATTAGATAAATTTAATCGCAACTAATGATAATAATGATTCGCTGTGGATATATCTAATGATAGAAGAAAGAAGGACGATATTTCTTTTTTAAAAAAAAAGTGCGTTTAGGAATAAGCTACCATTATTGAATTGGTGTCCACTGAAGCCAAATCAGGTGAAGGATACAGTTTTCAACAATCTTGACGATGAAAAGATAATGGATGTAATTTTTTTTTTTTCAACCAAATAGTATTTGTGGTGAAGTAAAAGTTGTTACAATTATTTCTGTTCTTTTGGTGTCATTATTCTTTTAACATAGATTTTCTCATTTTCATACCATTCACTAGCCTTTTTTTTCAAATTTATCCAATCAATTTTCACCTTAGAAAATCGACTTTACTACTTTGGAAGATCTGTTCAAAATTGGAGTTGCTAAACGTCCTGACGCCACCGAATCATCTTCATCGGGACAACATTCTCCAAATGGTATCGGTAATGGTAGCACAATCAAGAAAAATACCATTTTGGACACGAAACGTCTGCAAAATATTGGTTAGCTTCAGTTGACTTAACAGTTTTTTATTTAGCTGATATTACAATGATAATTATAAATACAGCAATATTTTTCTGCTGTATTTATGTATGTTTATATGTGTGTTATTCCTATGTTTAGCAATCGCCTCTATGATAGCGATAAATGAATGTTTCATACAGTCTGTGAAATGTTCTAAAAGGCGTTCAGTTACTTTTTAAGCTTTGAGAATGGAAGCAAACGAGAGATGGGAAATGAGAAAGATAGGAAATTCTCATACTATCTATTGACTGTATGAAGTTGTTATGGTTTTAAGACTGCATGAGAAGGCGACAGAGTCAAATTTGAATTTCTCCGTCAGGACCTTGATTCCTTGTACTAAAATCTTGACTTAAAAAATATTTTCCAAAATAATTAAAAATAGTTTTGCAAGTTTTAAGAGGATGCGCTCACAGATATCGTTGTGGCATCATTATAGTTTTTATTCTAGCAATCACATGCCGGAAACTAGCAATGAGTGCACCAGTGATTATGTCTGCTGTGCATCGAATGGATCTGAAAGCTCTTATCCCGGAAAGCGTTGATATTTTGATAAAGATTGCGCCAACGCATGAGTAAGCATTTTTCTCTTTAATGGTAGTAGTGATTTTTTGCTGATTCACATTGATGGAAAAATAAGGCTTTGAATCTGTAGAATTTGAACGATTAAGAAACCTGGTAAGTTTAGAAGATGACTGAATGGAATATTTTCAAATTCTGTTTTTAGAGAAATAGTGAAATTCAAGGAATATGAATTAGAACATAAAAATTTCTCGGATCTTTCGGATGAGGATCAGTTCCTCGCTCAGCTTGTCAAAATTGAACGGTTTGAGCACAAAATCAAAATAATGTCCTTCATGGCAACTTACGACGAAAGTGCTGATCTGCTAGAACCGGTAAAACTATATCACTGTCAAATAGAATAAGTTCTTTATTTCAAAATTTCTAAATTATCAGTCAACAAAAAGAAAGAGCTGGTTTCAATTAAGATGAATATTTGCATATCATTATTGTTTATTGTTATTATTATTA
>NW_018108313.1:97397-102447 GCF_000183805.2 Loa loa | reverse complement strand
TTATTATTATTATTATTATTATTATTATTATTATTATTATTATTATTATTATTATTGTTATTATTATTAAATTATTATTAAATTATTATTATTAATTATTATTATTATTATTATTATTAATTATTATTATTATTATTCTTATTATTATTATTACTATTAATGTTATCATCATTGTTATTGATTGTCAATTATTGTCGCTAATTATTACTAATCATCTATTATTTGATTATTGATTGTTACTACTTTTATTATTAATAGTAATAATGGTAATAATAATTACCATCATTAATTATTGTCAAACTACCAAGTTATTACTATTATTGCTAGAGTTTTATAATACTTCTGGAAGTTTTGTTATTCAATGACGTTTATTTTTGCAGCAATTTGTCAATTTAACGGCGGCTTCGAAATGTGTCCGTGAAGCAACAAAATTCCATCGGCTTTTGGAAATACTGCTTGCATATGGAAATTATATGAATAGTGGACGAAAAGGAGGTGTCTATGGTTTCAAGTTATCTAGTTTGGATACGGTTCGTTTGGTTTTTTTTTTTTTTTTTGGGGGGGGGGGAGGGAAGGGGAGGGGAGAACGCAGTATTCTCTTGTTTGTATTTTAAAATAAATCAAAAAAATTATTAGTTATTATTACAGGGATAACAATTTTTTGACTTATAAGTAGTATAGCTTTTCTGTTTGATTAAAAAAACTGTCTTTGAAAAAGCTGCCCTAACTGTATTTTGATGGCGATTTGTTATTTTCATCTTTATTTTTAGCTTTATGGCTTAAAAAGCTCTGTGGAACGATCGCTTTCATTACTTCATGTTATTGCGGAAACAGTTTCACGAAATTTTCCGGAACTATTGGATTTCGCAGATCAGTTGAAATTTGCCGATAAAGCCAGCACTAGTAAGTAATTTATTTTCTTTTCTAGTAATTCAAATTCAATGAGAAACTTTTCTAGTAAAAATTCAATGGGAAAAAAATTCAAATTCAATGGGAAGATGAACGCTGCAGATGCATATGTCGATTCTCCTCTAATATATCTTTCAATTTGTCAAGATTTTCTTTAATCGTAGTATGACGATTTGTTTTGTTTTTCAGTAATGTGGGAAGCAGTTTTGGCCGATATGAAAGAATTAGAAGCAAACTTTGCTTCAGCTAAGAAGGAACGAGAATTAAAAGGCGGAGATTGTCCTCCATCACTGCTCGATTTTTTGGAAAAATGCGAAAAGCGAATTTCAGTTTTACAAGTACAATGCAAAACAGCTTCTGTAAGTTCAAAGTTTCATTTGAATTTCTCTGCATCTTTCACCTTTTTGGTATTTTCAGTCGTTTTTTTTCTTAGTTTGTGTCTTAGTAGGTCGTAACTGTAACCTTTAGAAAAAACATTCAATTAGCTTAAAATGAGTGTGTGTAAAAAATGATAAGAAGTAATTGAAATGTATTGCAAATGTGTGTACTTCGATGTTGGTTGTCTGTTGATTGTACATTCAATTTTAGGAAGCTTTCACATCATGCGTAGAATTTTATGGCGATTCTTCACGAAATCAACAACCACATGTATTTTTTTCTCGACTATTGACATTTGCAAAACGATTCCAGCAAGCAGTTGCTGAAAATGTGGCTCGCCGTGTTGCAACAGAGGTTGGAATAAGATATACATAGTCACAGAGTTAAGCGATGAGATGTAATTATGCTTCCTTTATCATAATTAATTCTGCTAGTTGATTCGTTGATTTTTGAATTCTTGTTGTTTTGAATATTCAACATAATTGTTTTAGCGTTCTCAAGGAGAGCAGATGAAGCGGCAACGGATTGGTGTAAGACGTCGAGTAACAAAAGATGAGCTGACCGAAAATGTAATCGATGAGCTAGTACAGAGGATCGTGATGACTGATCCTAATTGCGAACTTGGTATGAAGACAAGAAAACCGAAATTGGATTCCAGTCAAATCGATGATGGCGATTTCGAAAGAATTATGAATGGTAAGTCTCCATTTGTTAATTTGTTAATGCCATTGCTAGCTAAAAAAAAATGGTCTTTTGCGTTTTGCTGAATGGTGCCACGTTTTGCATATATTTAATGTTTCAGTTTCATTAACTGCTTGGCCTTTGTCATTTAATTCATTTTTAAGGCCAATATTTTATCTCAGTATTTAATTGGACTACGTGGGGAACATTTGTTATGGTGTTGCTCAAATTATTGCGCAATTATTTTCCTTAAAAAGTGTATGTTTCAGGCTTAAAGGAAGGAGCTTATGTAACATTTGATGGCGCACAAAGTACAAAACGTTATAGCTCATCGCTTGTACTGAATAATAAAAAAAGCTTGCATCCACCACCAGTTGGACCAAAAACAAATCGGACACCTGAGAATCATGAATGCTCCTGATTTGAAGTTTCATTTTCCAATAAATCTTGCTATGTACCTTCTGGCCAGTTTAATTAAGCACTGGATTTTTTTGAATATTATTTACTCTTTTTTCTACCTGTCCAGAATTTCACATCATTTTCTTCGGATAATACAGTTGATCTAAATTCAAAATTTAGCTTATTCTTGTTAAGCAACTTCATCAACGGAAGCATATTACTATTATATTATCATTCCAGGACATATTTTTTTTGTCCAGTTTTCGTGGTGTTTCATATCTTATTGCGCTTTTTCTTTTTGTTTTGTTTTTTTAGCTCTTGCCCTTTTTTCATTATTTTAATGGTTCATTTGTATATAATATCAGCAGTCCAAGGTAAGATTCATTATTGTGTCTCCGTTTTTATTAAATTTTGTTAGCTTTTGAAATTTCAGTAAATCCGAAGTTTGACGCGAAAAATCTGACGATAATTGAATTGAATTTTGAATACATTGCTCAAAAACAAAAATAATAGGTAATACAATTGGTTTCAAATCACGGAACAGAATTTCAGTCGTTTTTACTGTATGAAGTATATACGTTCTTCCTTATGTTAACTGATATCATTGTACATCTGGTTATCACTGGGAAGTGATGCTTTATTTCATCGGTTTAACTTTCAATTTTAATTTTTCCTGCATTTTTTTAATAAATGCATGCCTGCTTATCCGTCATTTTTTGACCCCACCTTAATAAAACTGGTTCGAAAAGCAAACTTTTCAAAATGTATTTGTATATTTCATTGTGATTCCATTACGGAAGGGAGATTGTGTTTGTTGTGATCGCAAAAAAAATGATTGATTCTTTTATCAGATTGTTTCGGAAATTCTGGCACACAATCATAAATTCATATGTCATATGGTCCGTGTGACATACAAGCTAGTATTCCGAATTCAATGCATTTCGTATCGTTTACGGAATTTTTGGCGGCCTCTTTTGTCTCTGGCAGTGTAACAGTTTCTCGTCATTTGTGGATTTCAACATCGTTGTATGGCTTTGGATTATATCAGGAATTGAGGCCTTGTATTGCTTGGATAAGATTAAGGCTTATAACTCGTACCCTCGTGGCAATTCTGTTGTTCTTCAAATGTCGAAAAGACGGTCTTGTATCGATTGTGACACAGTTGTAAGTTCAAGAATTGGAGCATTTATGAATCTGGTAAAATACGAATACAGGGGATGCAAAAGCTGTGTTCATTTTTGTTCCAAAAATAATGTAAGAGTGAAGTACAATAACTGAAAAGGATTCATAAGAAGTGTCCAAGTTTCAGAAGTCGTCAATGAATGTCACATTTTGGCTGTCAACATACTCATGTTGAGAGATATATTTCATAAATTTGAGCACTTTTCGGTTGATTAGTTCATTAATTATCCGATGAAATTCTAGCCATTATTATTGGGAGTTATTTAATGTCATTCACATTCTTAACTTCGACCACTTCTTGAAATGCTTATTAGCCATGTTAATCAATTTCTTTTTCCACTAACAAACAAAACTTTTGTGAAATTAATCAACCACAATAAATTATTCAGACTTTTCCCGATAATTGCAATAAATTATTTTGAATAATTAAATTCTTTAATTAAATTTTGCTTTTGTGAGAGAATAATATTTCTTTAATTAAATTTTGCTTTTGTGGGAGAATAATACTTTGGAATGCAAATTATTTGTAACAGATGAAAGTGTATAAAATAGCTTATCAGTAAGAGACTAATCAATTTACTATTGCGGTTGTTACTCGTGTGGTCCACTAAGTTATTATCTTGATTGAGACAATGAAGAAAAGGTGTTACATTCAGCATTTCATTGCTATTAATTTTAATTATGCCCTAAGTATTGATTTGTTCTGGTTTAAATTACTTGCATTTCGGTAAAATGATAATTTACAAATACTTAATGGTACTGAAATGATAGTAAAATAATACTATCTCATTATTAGATTCAGAAATGCAAAAACAAAATGACTGTGATAGTTTACTTACAACTTACTGTCATAACTTGGATCATTATTATCCTGGATTTTATTTATGTCTAATGCAAATGCCAAACCACATAAATGGTATGATTACTTGGGTGACAACTTCACGTAAGTAATAACATTACTTGCGCAACTCTTTCATAGTAATGATAGATGTAAAGTATGATATATGGCACATTCAACAGCTTTTTATTATATTTTTTGTTAGAAATTTGTAACTTTGGACAAAAATCGAATATTTAATTTTCCATTTTTTATTTTTTTACACGAAAAATGAAATGAAAAAATCCTATCGAAAAAGATTGAACATGAAAAGAAAAGAGAAAAATCAACTAAAAGATACGATTAACTCTTCCTGTACTCCTAATCTTTCTTGAACAATCTTATTGCTTATTCTTAATATCATATTAAGATACTAATTCCACCATCTGTTTAAATCCTGTTGCATTCAACTATTTCATCAGTTGATTTTCTATCATATCATTTACAGTATCAATATTAATAATAATGACTGATATTTCTAACATCATTGGACAAGTTAAGCAATTTATTTAAATTTATGTATTTTTATGTATAAATATATATATTTATATATATATTATTTATATATATTTATATATATATTATATATATTTATATATATATTTTATATATATATATATATAT
>NW_018108313.1:90745-97142 GCF_000183805.2 Loa loa | reverse complement strand
TATATATATATATATATATATATATATATATATATATATATATATAAAATTTGTGTACCATTAGGCTAATTATGAAGATTGTATAAACTGTAGAATATGAGTAAGTAAAGTACTTCTGTACAGAGAATGGTGAGTTATGTCGAGAAATCCTGTTTTAAATCAGTTCTTCAATTATTGTCTGATTAGTCATAAATTGACTTCTTCCACATAATGAGTTTAATGGTCTTCTGCAAAGCGCAAAAAATGAGGATAATGGATAATAAAAAATTCAAGTTGATTTCTCAAAAAAAGCTTTAGAAAGTTGGCCAACTAATTACTGTACTCATATTCCCTAATTAATGAAGAGAGCGAAATGAGTAAGTTTATCACTTCAGCTTGAGTTGAAGTTATTTCGGTTGTTGCGTAATTTGAATATAATCAATTAGATTATTGTGAGAGAAAATATAGCATATATTCTTCCTTCAACTCGCCTCGATTAATTTGCACTCATTAGCTCTTAAGGGATATAAATAATGACGCGGTCTGCTTCTTCTTACAACTGAATCCGGAGTTATGTATCATTAGATCCTAATGGTGATGACATGGCACACATTGTCTTCCTAAATCAAAACAACCGGATCCGAAATTATGTATTATATCATAGCTTGCATTTATTCAACCCCAAAACAATGAATGTTACATGAACAAAACAAATCAGAATCGCAATTCAGAAGGCAAATAGTCGAAAAACGCACTGATCATGAAGTAACAGAAACTACGACTGCCATGAAGGAAGCACCAAAAATATCAGCGGCAGTTGCGGCAATGAGAGCATTTGCGGAACAAACGAGTACATTGGGTCTTGAAGGATTGCGGAATAGCTTTTGCAAATTACAAGCACGTGGACCACATCCACATAATTTAACATCTAATGCCCAAAAAATGAATCGAACCAAATGCCGATACCACGGTACATACTCATCAGTGTTTTCAGTACTTCATTTTATTTGCTAAATTACTTACGTGCACTTACGCAATGAGGTCAGTTTTAATAAACGGAATAAAATTTAATTTAATTTCTATCATGAGGTAAAGTAATTTAAATAATATCTATTACGATCATAATAGTGATCAAGTTTGAAAAGATTTTCTGCGTTCTTTTTAACTTTCCATTTACATGACCTGATATAATAATTTGCAATATTACTCCTACTGCCACCGCAGTACTGAATTACTGCACCATTACATTACTGAATTGTTGCATCATTATATTGCTGCACTTTTGCTTTATCGAATTATTATATTATTGTATTATTATCACTAATTAACTATGTAACAGAAATAATAATAGTAATTATAGATAAGTTATAATTATATGCGTTTCTTTTTTCGGATATTTCAATTTTCGATTTACAACGAATAAAGGAAGGATACTTTGCAGACATTATGTGCTTGGATAACACTCGTGTGCTCCTTAAACCGTGGCCAGAATGTCAAGGTGATTTCATACATGCGAATTGGATTAACAATGAACTTCTTGATTATCCCTTCATCTGTACACAAGTATTCAATTCCTCTCCATTTCCATTTATTATTATTATAGTAATAATAATTGTTATTATTATTAAGCAAATGCAATCGTACTGATTATATTATATTAAGGGACCATTGAATCAAACTTGTGGTGATTTTTGGCGTATGATTTGGCAAGAAAATGTTGAATTAATAATAATGCTTTGTCGCACGCTTGAAGAAAATCGTAGCAAATGCGCCCAATATTGGCCAATAAATCAAGGCCAAATGCTTACATTTTGTGGGATTACAATTCGAGCTGTTGAAGTAAGCTATCATTTTCTTCCTTTTTTTTTTCTTTTACATAATCATCACTTATAAATACTAAAAAAAAAAACCAATTGAAATATGGCAATTAATGATAATTCAAAACATTATGTACTAATGGATCAGAAATGCAACGATGTTTTTATCACTGATTACTATTTTACAAATTATCGCATGAAATATTAAAAATGGCTCATAAAATAAAGTAAGGTAGCAGTAAATTAAATATTTTGTACCAAAAAGGTTTCAGGGAAATATCCATCAGAAATGACACATTGAATTTCTGATGAAATGAGAGAACTGTTGTTAAACTGAAATAGTTCCAGAAACGAACAAGTGATCCGGACGTGCACTGTACTGCGTTGTTGTTAACATATCGTGGTGCACGACGTCCTCTTGCTCATTATCAGTGGGTATCTTGGCCTGATAAATTTGTCCCTAGTCAATTAACAGTGCCGTATACATTACTTAGCTCAGCTCGAGCCCGAAAAACACCTACTGTTATACACTGTTCAGCTGGAATTGGACGCACGGGTACATTGGTGGTGCTCGAATTACTTTCTAGGCAAGTTTAAATTTTTATTTAAACCTTCAAATAAAAATATTAAAATAAAACCAAAAAAAAACCTAAAATTAGATGATTCAACAGGGCTGAGTAATGTTGTTACCTTTTTGTTTTGCTCAAATAAAATATTAAACAAACAGATTATTTGATCCAATAAGATATCAATATTAAATATAAAAATGAAATGAACTATGCAAATAGCTTAAAGAAAAAAAAACCAGTAATGAAATTATTTTTAGTTTTTTAATTCATTCATTTTCTATTATCAAAAATGGATCGCTTTTATGAGGATAATTAACGAAATTTGATAATTTAAAATGGAAAAAGAGGAAACTGTTGTAAATAAAAATAACGCAAAAATATTTTAATAATTTATATAACAATATTCCATGAATTTCATTTTAACCGAATCATTTGAATTAAAATTCTTTCTTTTTCCGAAATTTTTTTAAACAAAATTAGAGAAAATTATTGCAGAACACTGTTGTCATGTCGTATACCAGTGGTGACAGATATTATTTGGTCAGTTAGATCACAACGTTCACGTGCAGTTCAAAATGAAGAACAATATTTGTACATACATTATCTTACAATACAACGATTGGTTAATAAAGGCATCGTATCTGATAAAGCTGTTTCAAGTAAGTTCAAATTTTAAATTTTTCAAAAAGTTTTTGGAAAAATTCTTTTACTATTATTAATTAGTGTGCTCCTGAATAAATTTGCCTACTTAAAAGAGTTATGCATGCATGCATGCGTAAGAAGTGTAAAAGCAATTGAATTGCAAAGACAAAATCATTTATAGCATTTCTATTTGCAGAGTTTGCATAATATTTGCAAAATTGTTACTTTAGTAAGATATGAATACATGTTGTTGCAGTACCGTGCAACGCTTCATGCATGCATTCATGCATGCCACTGTCTTCGGATGAAGTTATATGAAATTTTTTTTGGCATTTTTTTTTCTTTTAAATAAGATCAAGTCATTTCTGCAGCATATTATTGCATGCAATTTTTTAGAATTTTGCCGCGATTATGAGCATTTTTATTTTACACGTACACATCGGATGCAAATTCCGTTACCGATTTATGATAAAACGAAAAATTACGGCCAAAAAACCGATTACACCAGAATCGATGACAACAGTGTCACCATCATCAGTATCACCAATACCGATACGGAGAAAGGGTTCACCCACATCGACCGGAACGTCAAAAAGTCAGGATATTACTTCTCCATCGACGACAGGCAATAATTCAAAGTCTGTTCAACAGCTGAAGAAAAAGAAAGGATCGATCAAAAAGAAAACAGTATTTCTTCGGGAACTGTCGTTACTTTTTTCGTCCTTCTTTCTCATATTTTTAAACCTTAAAATTTAAATTTTCTTTGATTGAATTATTTGTCATTTTTTTTTTATTTTCAGACAACAGGAACTATCGAAGAATTTGTGCCAGTACGATTATCGCCTAATTATTTTCTTCATCGATTTTTCGTTTCGAAATTTTAAAATTACACTTAATAAAATTTTGGCTAAATTTCGTGAAAAAAAAAAGAAAAAGGAATTGTCAATTCAAAAGTTTTTTTTTTTTGTTTTCCTTTCTCAATTCAGTGTTCACTCATTCTTTTTGTTTCATTTTAATTAATGTGAATTTAAATGAGAATAAGAAAAGAGGACGAACATGAAATGGCAGTCATTTGTTACTGAGTTTAAGGGAATCGGAAGTGTTGAAAGTGTACTGTACAGGCATTGGTTGAAAACTACTAATTAGCTGATAGCTCTTAAATTTTAGTTGGCTCACTTTTTCAATGATTATTTTGAGTACTTGCTATAATCACTGGGAAATCATGCAAATATACATCATTGATTGATTGATTGATTGACTAATTGATACTTTAAATTTAAATGTTTATTCGTAACTGAGTAAAAATTACATCGATCAGTGGACTAATCAATTATTTTTATTAAAAAAATTCTTTTCCTCTTTGATTAATCCATCCAAACTCTCCTTTCTTTCGTTTTTTTTTTTTTTAGTTCCAACACAGCGACATCAAGTGACAGCGGCGAAATTATCACGATCACAGACTAATCTTCAGCAAGAATATCAAGAAGCTCAGAAGGCATTACTAGAAACGTATCGTAAAGAGCAAATGACCGGAACGAAAGCGTCAATGCGTAAGGAACAACGAAAAACAAAGAATGATAAAGTGGTACCAATAGAAGCGAGTGTTATTCAAAATGTACAAAAGGATGATCAAGCATTAGATGTTGAAGTTCCTGATAATAACGTGAAGGAAATTATACAAGGGACGAAAATTGCAGAAACTGAGGTGATACATCCAATTGTTTCCAATCATCTTTTCTCTCTTTTTTTGTTTGTTTTTTCTCCAAAAACATAGAATGAAACTTGAATAATAGTTGTGACTAAAAAAAAAAAACGAAATAATTTACTTATAAAATTTAAAAGATGACAATTCCAAATTGTATTATGAAAGGATAAATTATCATTATTACGTTTTGCATAACAGTAAAACCTGAGATTAATAATTTCAAATATTAGAAAAGAAAATTTTTAATTTGGAAATTTAGAAAACGCAAATTTAGACAGGAAAACCAGAAGTTGAAGAAGTTGCTTCTCGGTCAGTATATGCATTCCTCAGTGATGAGGTTTTGAAAATTAAACAATTGGTGGAAAATCCTGTACCAAAAGAGGATGAAATTGACACAGCTGATTATGTCTTTATGCAACCCCTCTATGCACGTACATACGGAGCCGTTGAAACAGAAAGTCGAGATATGACAGAGAAATATATGATGAATATGCTTCCGGAAGAGGTTATTTATTCTCCTATTAATAAAAGATTTCAGTTCTTTTTTTTAAATCCTGAAAAATCCCATTACTTTTATTTCAATTTGTAATTAATAGCAATAATTCCGAAGAAAAAAATGGTTCAATTTATTCAGAATTTTGTTGAAATTTTTATATCTTAATAAAAATTGAATTACGATTTTAGTACTTTGATAGAGCAATGGATGATGGCGCAGAATACGTTGCAAGTATGCCAGTAAATAAAAGCAAAGAAAATATAGGAGGTGCCGAAAAGTTGCTAAAAAGTTCGTCGAAATCAAAGGTTCCTTAATTACTCCATTCTAATTTTTCATATATGTAATTTGTTTATTGGTGTTAAAGACAAATACATAAAATTGAAATGCATCGCTGAGGTTCCAAAAATCAGAATATAAGAAATGACGTCATACTTAATTATGTTTAAAGCTTAAAAGTGGTAAAATAATTATGAAATTAGAAGGCAATATATGGTAATACATAATACTAACACTATTAGTTAAACAAATTAAAACAACCATTGGAATTGAAACAGTGAAACAACCCAAACATTAGTTCTTTGTTAAATCCCATTTCATTAGCAAAAGTTAATATTTCACTCATATTACAAGCAATGGAGAGTGAAATTCATCACACGAGTAATCAATAGCATTCATATGGAGAAAAAAATCTGTGAATAGTTGAAATTTTCGAATTTTCAGAAAAGCAGAGGTCAAAAATAGTAAAGGAGAATTCTCCCCATCCCGATTCCGGTGATATTGCACATTTATGTAATTTTGAAAACAAATGCATTCCTTGTGTTAAATTACATTCAATAATGTAGTAAACATATATTCTAACTTTTCGTTTCATTTTGTTATCACAATCGTAGAAAAAATAAACAAGAATCATTATATACAATTTATAAAATATCCAAATGAAACTGCTGCAATTTGTCATTCATGCATTCCATAATCAGCACACATTCTGCATGAATCTATGAAGCTCATCGATTTGAATTTCATGTGAATAAAAGAATGAAAATATGAAAATGAAATATAAGCAAAATATTCGTAATACCTGCTCCACTGAGTGGTATTATGTCCTATCTCATTTTCATCATTATTTTCCAAAATGAAATGGAAATAGCAAGAAATTCTGCAATAAATATTTATGACACCTGAAAAATTA
>NW_018108313.1:82372-90571 GCF_000183805.2 Loa loa | reverse complement strand
CGTAAGAAAAAATAAACAAGAATCATTATATACAATTTATAAAATATCCAAATGAAACTGCTGCAATTTGTCATTCATGCATTCCATAATCAGCACACATTCTGCATGAATCTATGAAGCTCATCGATTTGAATTTCATGTGAATAAAAGAATGAAAATATGAAAATGAAATATAAGCAAAATATTCGTAATACCTGCTCCACTGAGTGGTATTATGTCCTATCTCATTTTCATCATTATTTTCCAAAATGAAATGGAAATAGCAAGAAATTCTGCAATAAATATTTATGACACCTGAAAAATTAAAATAAGAAATCAAGAGATCTGATCAGCTATATCTAACTGCTCGAAATAAACACCAACAATTGCAATAAATAGTGAGAATTCTTGATGCAGTGTGCTACCAGTTTGCGTTTCTTCATCTAATGTATTTCGCAAAACACGTGAATGTTTAGCCAGTTGACGTATCGCTGAACATACATTGTGCGTTAACGGCTTTTGCAGTACCAACATTAGCGCGTATATCCATTCAAATAGCGGTCTTGTATAGCCCTCCTCAAGAAAAACCTGAAAATGAAAAAACTGTTTAGAGGGTGCTTATTATCAATTACAGTGCAGTGAAACGTTCAGTTACTGCAATATTTTCAGCAGCAATTACTTCACTCAGCATAAACAGTGACACTGCTTTGAACTATGAATAACATATTACAACATGAAATCATATTTATTAGCTCACGCTATTTTTACCTGGCAACTGTTAACGAAAATGTGACAAGTGGGAAATAATGAAAGAATTTTCTCAAGACAAAATAAAACTTATCACTAGATTTCCTCCTGAACCACAAGGCTATATTTAAAAATAACTCATAAAGCGTTGAAAGGCCTAGGTATTTCAAGCATCATCAAACTACGGCATTGATTTAAATTAAAGAATGTTTCCAAACACTTATTCCTGAGTTTCGGAATATGTTTAAAGTAATCTAAAACATTATTTCAGTGCTGAATAAACTCTTATAAAATATATGCTACAACTTTCGTAATAAAGTTTAGCATTTATAAACATAGGTTGGAAATATTAAATAATAAATAGGAGAAAACATTTTCTGAAATACCCCAAACTTTTAAAACTTAGTTAACCACAATAAATGAAAGATAATCCATCTGAGACTAAATTGTTGCTTTATTTTTGACACTTTCTTCTGCATTTCTGCTCAGAAAGTTACGAAGTGATCAACTTTTGAGCTCAACTTTTTAGTTTAATAAGAAATTTGATTGAAATTCTTACATCTATAAGATATTGAATCACAATATTGACTTGTTGTTCTGACATACTGAACACGAGTTGTAACGTTGGCGGATTACCACGATGATGTGCAAACCTTGGAACATCTTTTGTTTTCATTGGAAATGAGTTAGTTCGTTCCTCTAAACAGAATACACGCCATTCGTCGGGGTCTTTCTAAAACATGTAGAAAGTGTTATTAAACTGAAACTGAATCAAAAGCAATAAAACAAGACGACGATAGATTTACATATTTGATACTTTCTCTGTTGAGCGTTACATCTATCATTAGTTATACCGAAGAACAAAAAATAAAGACTCTTAGAAGGAAAATACAACAACCTATTGTGATCTGAAATGAAACTTGACATCTCAAACTGTTTAATTTTCAATACACGATGGCTGAGTAGTAATAATCAAGTGAATAAGCACCATAAAAACAAGATTCATCCACTTATTTTAACAAATTTTTAAATAAAACTTTTGAATGAAACAAGCATGACAAATTTGTGGCGTATTGAGAAAAAAACTTTAGCAAGAATTAATTACTAAGCTTGGCCATTTATAAGTTAGCAAGAATTACTTACTAAGCTTGGCCATTTATAAGCTATAGCTTTCTTCCAGCGCCATTTTTGAGCATCAACAAGAGATCGTTGCATTGAAAATTTATCACTCTGGAACGTAACAGTTGATTAAAATAGCAATATTAGTTAATATTGCAAAAGACATCAAGTAAATTCAGATTTAGGGAATGTTAAACGTAGGGAAAACATATGTATCGAAAGAGCTGGAATAGTTAAATGCTGCAAGACTACAGGAAAACCTCCACGACCGGGAAAGCACGTAGCAGAGTCCGATCTTCTTTCAAATAAAATTTCCTTACTGAAAATATATGATTCAGGAACAAAAAAAAAAAAAATAGCCGGATTTACCAGGGTAACAGACCACTCAGAAGGCGGTTCACAGCTGAACAATAAATCTTCGGATATTGCAGAAGAGGCAATTTTTGGGGGGAATCGTCTTTGCTGCAACCACTTCTGAACAACGTGCACGCGATACACTAACCTGCATGAGAAATGCAACAAATTTTTCAAACTCGATTTATGCTTTTTTACAACTTATTAAAATCTTCGCCAGAATATTACATGACGTGCCCGAATCCCTTTACGCTATAAAATTTCCGAAATTTCTTCCATTATTTCAGAATACAAAAAAAAAAAAAAAAATACAATTTCCTACTATTATTTCAGTCGTGTTCTACTCGAGCTAACTGCACAATTAACATTATCAAAGTACTGCTTCCTGATATATATTTTCTAACTAGCAGCAATGCAAGAAATTAACATACTATGCGTATTCCAAGAAAACCTCATTAACAATAGAAATAATGGAAGAAACAGAATAACAAGTTCCCAGATCGATTAGAATAGTTCCCTTATATCTGAAAAAACCTGTTAAATTAGTAACCTGCTGCAAGTAATGCGAAGGATCTCGAGGTGTCTCAGTAAGCGAGACGTCTCGCTCATCGAAATCGCCAACATCAAAAACCGCTTCTTGCTCCATTCCCCAACAGCTTATTTTAATCAACAATCTAAAAAGGCATTTTTGATGATGAAGCTAACTTAATCAACTGCAGAACTGATAATGACAAACTAAAGAGGAGGAACCTCATTATGATGGAAATAATGAGAGAAGCAGAAAATAATAAATAAAAAATCTGAAGGAATATCAGCATAAGCGCTGAACCGATTTTTCGCTTAAAGATCAGTCGGCTTTCCAATAACAAAAAGAAGCTACTACGGTAGAAAGACGATGCAGAAACCAGTTCTTCTAACTGGTAGAAAACTAATAGTCCATTTAGTGGACGTTCTATCTTATGAAAAAGCATGCCACTGGTCATCTCACCTATTTAATTATCCTTGTAAACAATTCAGTGTAAAGTTAGAGGAAGCAATTTAACAGAAACAGAGAGAAATTTCGTAGAGAAAGGGATGTCTGTAAAAAAGAATTCAAATTCCAAACAAAGAAAATCAACATTCCCGCAGATAGTTCAACTGCCAGTGGAAGGTACAAGATTGTTTCTCATTTCTGGGATTCACTTATTTTTTTATTTGTATCCAAAGTAACTTGAAAATCAGAATGCAGCACGAATCCGTATATTATGGAGATTAAAAAAAAATACAAGAATTTAAGGAACATAGAAACATTCAACAGCGAAATTTTCATCCCTGTAAACAAAACATAGTGATTCTTCAGTTTCTTCACAAAGTCAAATGGTTGAATGAAAAGAGAAAATAGAAAGAAGCTACAGCAGTTTACAGAAGATTGCTGAGATTTACTTAAAAATGCAAAAGTACAAGACAGGTACTTTATGGAAAATCACATGTGGTTACGAAAAAATTCACTTTTTTCGCCCGGAAACAGTTTAGCAAGTGTGATTACTTTTTACACAAATAATTTTAGTAGAAATCAAAGACTGTATTACAGTCAGCGAAAAATCTATTTCATTTGAACTAAATATTTCATCATACTTCCAGAAGTAGTTATAAAGTTAAAAGTACTCCTAACAAAAACCAAACCTGACAACTTCCAAAAATGATTTCAGGTAAAAAGACTAAACAAAAAACAGCTTGCACAACAGGCGAACATAAAAAAATGCATTCCTGTCCTATACTACATTCCTAAAAAATCCACGAGTGGAAACATCAGCGGCATAAAAAAGAAAACATGAGAAATTATTACAAAATTTAACCACTGGAAACTTTGCAAAATATAAATGCAAAAGAAGTGGTCTCAGTTCATCCATTTTTGGCAATTCGGTGCACCGCATAAACAAGGAATCTTATCAGCCGCATCTTCGATATCAAACTGATAATCATACGTTAACTGAAAAGAAAAGAAAAATCATTTCCGCTAAATATTTTATTGAATTCGATAAGGTGAATCACTTAGTTGGGTAACCAATACCAAGCTAAGCTACATCAAAAAATAGTGAATGTCTTTTATTAAAACACAGTAAAAGAAATTATTTTTTCCACTTTCAATAAAATCCATTTGTTTCAGAAGTGGTGTGGAGAAACCAACACTGCAATAAAGTGTGAAATTTCGAAAAGTTTAGAGGTATTTGGATCCTACCTCTTCTCCAGCACTTATGGGTCTGTTAGCGATAATGATAATTTTTTTGTCATCACCACATGGACCCGAATCCACCAAACGTGTACTGCAGTTCGGATCGCACGAATGATTGATGTATCGTGCTGGTCCACCAGCCATTGTCGCATCAATAAGTTTTTCGTCATCAATACGAAACATGTACACGCCACGATTTTGAGCTTCATATTTTTTTTCACGCATTTCGCCAACCTTCAAGTACCACATGATTAGTCCTCCATGTAACATATGCATCTCTGCTACGAAAAGCGATGCACACTCATGGAATAGCAGATAACGACAAGGACATTAGAGAAAAGTGATAAACTAACAAAAGAAATGGATAACGTCAATTCAAAAAAACTTTTCTCGATAGCTTTTTGACATCAAATAACACCCCATCTACAAAATTAACTTCTAAAAACTAACTTCACTACGTATAACTTCGCCTTTATATTCAATAATCATAGAATTCATTTCAATATCTCGTGATGCATATAATCCTAATCCTTGAATACGTGAACGAGCCAGATACACAGTATTTTTCCACTCTTTCTTCATTTTCTGATACTGTGAATAATAAGCTGTACTCAGTTGTCCAGGTTCCCATCGTCCGCCGTAACAATCTAATGTTGTAGTGCATGAAACGCGCCCTGTAGATAGATCCGCGCTAGACAATGAACTGCTAGTACCACGTGCTGGAATTTAGAAAAATTCAGATCAAAAATTTATATGTAACTTAATAAGCAGAAGATGTCCACAATTTGAACAGTTTCTTTTTGTTTCTTTGGTTTTGCATTCTCGAGAATTTGTAAAATTGGAAATCCATGTCGAAAAATAACAAACTTCTTGTATCACGTGAAAGTACATCAGTACTAACGGACGACCGAGCAGTTGCTGCTGGTGGTTGATTACGGCGACGATGTTTGATAAGTGTTCGAAACCGCGGTTCACATCTAGCGCAGCCACTTGGATTGACTGCCAAAGGCAAGTCCATCAGAGGAACTCCACCGTGTTTAAAAGTATAAGTTATTAGCTGGTCCACTCCCGGTAACTGAAATTAGCCAACTCAAAAGACACTTTGATATCCTTTTAATGAGCAATTTTAAAAAGCTTAATAAAACTCATCGTATGCACAAAAGTTTCCCATCCTTACCGACTCCGTCATTTTTGAAACAGCTGCTTCTGTAAGACCAAATAAGCTGTCACCAGTAAGATTCGCTGGGAATAAACGCAATAATCCATCGTTTTTATCTCGCGTTCTTTCTACTTCCATTAATATATGGTTCCAGGCAGCTAAAATATGTCGGCGTGTTTATCTGTAAATCAGAAACCATAAAGAAAAAAAAGACATGATTAACAACAAGGCAGGAATATTCCTTGTTCTTAATCATGGTTTTTTCCCAAAACTCTAAAGATAGACTGTTAGTGAAATCCATACCCGATGCCGAAGTCTCTCGAATTTCTTGGCCATCTTCGTATGAAATTACAAATTCTGGTGCTGAGGATTTATCGCAAATTGTACACTGATATTGAATACGATCAGTTGCAACAGTTGTCGACCAAAAAATTCGTTTCACACTGTATCCAATCTAAAACCACTCATTTGAAAATTTTTTAAGTACCACTTTATACCCCAGCGTAAAACAAAACTACGATCCAGTGAATCTAAGGAACTCAAACTAACCGGAAATATATGATCTGAATTATGGAACGCTTTCAACTGTTCTGGAAGCAGCTGCCCGATGTGGCTAAATATAAGGCTCCCCACTCGTAGAACTAGTCGGTCGGCTTCACTATGAAACAGTTTTGCTATCAACTGATTTTCTTCACGATCAATATAAATACGACGTAATGCTTTTAAATGGTCGAGTACCAAGTCATTCCGATAATCATCATGCTCATCGCAAATGAAAGTCTGAACATAAGAACAAACTATAATACTTCAACATTTCAATCAAATGAGAATATAAATAGATTCAGAAACGAAGAATTCTAAAAAAAAAACACAGTTCCCATTAAAAGATCTCACCTTATCTTTCATGAATTTTCCCCTCGTTGATTTAGCGCAAAAAACATGGAAATGTTTTTCACAGTTAAGTTTGTAACACCTTAGTGAAGCACCAATAAGATGGCAAACTGAACAAACCACGTTTGCTGCCCGTCTCAATGCATCTTCCACATTTATAAGCGCTCCAGCAGAAGTCTCATAAACCTGCAAAATTCGCACAAGATTTTAAACTTTCCAGTGATGTTTTATTCTGCATACTTGGCTGCATAGGTTTCCATTCAGCGAAACTAACCTCTTCGGACCACAAGGCACAATTAACATGCACCCAAGTGTTTGCATCTGCATTCAGAAGTCTTCCACAATTATCTAAGTCTCCATCTCCACACTGTCCACAAAATGCACACTGCCGTTTGTCTTCTGTAACGTCTATGCAGTGGGAACGTAAAACACTCTGAAGATCGGCAATCAGCTGTTTCTAAAAACATACTTTTTTTGTAACTTCCCAATGTAGCCTTGACTATTTCCCTCCGCAACTGAACCTATTTTTCAAATTTACTTTTTAAATATTCACTGCTGAGATATTAACTAAATATTTTTTCAGTTTGATAAATGATAGCAAAACTTACACCAACATCTTCAGAAAACCTGAACAAGTATTAAAAACAAATATGTTGGTAATGATGAGATATAACTTATCCACCTGACGAGTTTGAATTGATAATTCACGGAAACTTTCTAGAATCGTTGCATCATACTGCATCCACAGCTGTCCTTTCCATTTTTTCTCCGAAACCCTTTGAATGTTCTGATCACCCATTAATGATAGCTCTCGAGCTTGAATTATCTATAATGAATTCAATAAGTACACAGCATATTCCTTCACTTGGAGAATTTCAGTATAAGGTGTTTCTCAATACCATTATCAAAATCAGAATAAAAGTACAGTATCAAAAAATCGAACCTGAATATTATTCCTTGCATCCGACTCAACGCGACCGTCACTTAATGGTGAACATATATTTGAACTTCCAGGGGATTCTAACTGCCCCTTAAAATGCAGAAGGTACGATGCAGAAAGAAGGGTAAAGCAGAATATAAAATTAAAAAAAAAAAAAAAAAACTTTGGGAGATGGCAGATGTACGAACGAGAACATTCAAATAACAGTAAAGAATGGTTAATTTCCAGATGTCTTAAACAAATCAGGAAAATACTATCTAAATCTTTTCATTCGAATAAGATCAAGTGACTCCCACAAAAGTCAAAAACTTTACTTTTCAACTTACTTTCCCGAGATGAAGATATCTGGCAAAATTATCAGCGCTTGCCTGCCGAAGTTTGGCCAGTGTTTCAGCACCAATAAAACGTTCCGCTCTCTGAAATTCAAAACTTCATCAAACCAAAAAAGCATAATAATGAAAAAGAAACATGATTCGAGATCAAGAAGCAAAAACCGAAAGATCCTCTGGTGATAACGCAGCTTTCGCATTAGCCATGTAATTGTAGTAACAATTCATTGAGCAGAACGCTAACGTTTCATCTTTTGGCTGAAATAAACCCAATTTTGATCAAATAGTTCCTAAATATTGATAAAAATATAGTAATTTTTAGGAATCGACAAAGATGAAAAAAGAAAAAAAAAACAATGCAGGAAACCTCATGATCAATAATTCCAAGTTGGCGTGCTGTCTGTCTTACAGCAGGTTGATCAGTCAAGGCACCACAATGACGACATGTAAAGTCATCAGCGACTGGTAA
>NW_018108313.1:51525-82250 GCF_000183805.2 Loa loa | reverse complement strand
GTGTTTCAGCACCAATAAAACGTTCCGCTCTCTGAAATTCAAAACTTCATCAAACCAAAAGCATAATAATGAAAAGAAACATGATTCGAGATGAAGAAGCAAAACCGAAAGATCCTCTGGTGATAACGCAGCTTTCGCATTAGCCATGTAATTGTAGTAACAATTCATTGAGCAGAACGCTAACGTTTCATCTTTTGGCTGAAATAAACCCAATTTTGATCAAATAGTTCCTAAATATTGATAAAAATATAGTAATTTTTAGGAATCGACAAAGATGAAAAAGAAAAAAAAACAAATGCAGGAAACCTCATGATCAATAATTCCAAGTTGGCGTGCTGTCTGTCTTACAGCAGGTTGATCAGTCAAGGCACCACAATGACGACATGTAAAGTCATCAGCGACTGGTAATTCCATTTTTTGGATTTCACCAAGATCACCTGAAAAAAAATCATTTACGTCGCTGAAAGAGTTCTCCATTTGAATCACAGTTTTCATTATAATCCGAAAGACAACCATTTTTCACTTATTGTGAAATTTCCACTACTTGAAATACTATTCAATTCAATTCTATTTTTGCCAGTTCATTTACCCCCGTCTTTTTAATTATAACAAAAATATTAAAGTCGTTTTTGCATATAGAGGAGGTCAGAATCACATTAAAAAAGACTACAGATTTGTCTGAAAGAAATAACTTCGACAACAGACGTTTTGAAGGTTCAGGAGTTTGAGGAGGAGTATCAAATTCATAATCTGGCAACTGTTCCATACCAAGGAGCACCATTAATTGTCTCAAACCAGCTTCAGCATCAAGACTGCTTTCTGGACCTTCGAATACAATACTGACCTCTACTTTTTTTGGCGACTCACGTTTCTGAAATATATTCAAACAATTAACATTATTTTCGATAGAAATACTTTTTAAAATTTCATTTCCATATAGTAGCTTACTACCAGTGAATTCATCTAAAAACTGAATAAATTGATGCAAATGTCTGACATTAAAAATCATGCCGGTTCAAACAACCAGTCTGCAAAATTGTCTCTAATTATTTTCGCTACATCGATTCCAAACAGTCTTCCCCTACTTATATTTCTCGACCATAGTAAGGATCTAAACAGATATTTTTTTCATAAATGAAAACCTTTATACATTTTGAGAAAGATATTCCACGATCTTAACTAATAAACGAATGGACAAAGCTTCACAAACCTTGAAAAATGCATGCCTTGGTGGTGCCTCCGGCACTACTGATTCAGGTATCCTCGAAATCTGTCGTAAAGGAGGAGAGTCCGAACGACGAACTACCGAAAGCGCTCGCATTTTACTTACAGGTTTTTCTCTTTCTTGCATTCCTCTTGGAGCCACGCATCTTGTTCTGGAAGTGCACACTGATTTATCATTAAGTGATGGAATCAACTCTAAAACATAATGAAAGAGGAAATCAAACCTGTATAAAATTGGTAGCTTTATATCAGCCGTAAAATCAGACATTGTGTGGTAAAGTGAAGTCTCATCGAAAGGACACTGAAAGAGACGGGTATAATAATCACCCATAAAAGCAAGTCGTACATTACCAATTTCGTTCCCTTTAATTGATGGTTTATCTGAAAAATAATGAGGGAATTGAGAACAAACTTATTGGAAATCAGTGAGCACAATCTTGAATAAACATCGATAAGTCGAGTAAGACTAATCAATCTACAAATCATGCACAACAAAACTGCCAAGACTGGTCAGCTTGTCGTTAAATAACGTCCAATTACAACTTCTTACGAAGGCTAAAAAAATTGGAAAAATGTTATAATAATTCAGCTGATTAAATTACAAATGTCATTTTCTCATTTTTTGAGCTATATCAAATTGAATGAATTTGAGAGATAAAATTTTTTATTATTTTTTAAAGCAACAGAGATGTTTTGTAGATTTAAACAAACCTATTCGATCTGGCAAATCGGTAACACCGAACATGGCATAAGATGAGCGACCAATGCGGGATATAGGTTCAATGGCACTTCGAGGAAGTTGGGGGCAAAGACGCAGTTGAGTGGAAATCCGTTCCAGCAATAATTCATACTCGTTACTATTTCCAACACCAAGTTTCTTCTGCTGAGAACGCTTCTTTTTTGGCTTTGGAGGGACTGAAAAGGAAAAACTGATAGATTTGCAATGGAAATTTATACGCTCAAAGACCTAATTAAAGATTTTAACATAAATTAATAGTGGGCCCTTTAACAGTGGTTCCTTTGAACCAGTGTTCGACCAACTCTGAAATCTTTAGGGAAACCTACTGTTGAACTCCAGTCCGGAAAAAGAATTTCTCTGCGATGGGTATTCTTTTTTCATCTGTGATTCTAGAAGTCTTTTCAGCATTCCGCTTTTTCGAGCAGCTTCAGCACCTGAAACAAATCAGAAAAAAATATTGTTTCAGAATGGAATGGAGCGAGATTATTCAAAACAAAATGCTGCGAGATTAGTTGATGTTCTTTCCAAGGAAAAAGAAGAAATGCATCATTATTTTAAATTTTCGAGAAAGCATATACCATCGACCATAATAACAGCTTGCATTATTAAGCGATCTACAACATCATAAATATCTCGTTCAAACTGCGTGTTAAGAGTATCAGCGGTAACATCACCAAGCGTTGCTGGTCTTTTACATTCTTCATTTCGATCATCGTCACGTCTTTTCCTCTTTCCCCTTCCGCCCCGATATTGCCATTCCGTTGAACTCGATGATCCCGGTCGACCGTTAGATGGTGTTGGAGAATCTTCAAAAATATCAAATACATTTAATATTGACTGCGAGTACTTCTTACCCTCATCTTTTTTACCAACAAAAGATTTTTCAAATTATTTCAGTACAAAAGACAAAAGAAAGAAAGAAAAAACCAATATTTCACAAGTCAAATGATACATCTCAAGTTAATTTAAAGCTTTCTAGAAGAAATACCAAAACAAACTCGGCAAAATCACTGCTCTCGAACAAAGCTTCTGAAAGAAGCAAGAAAATAAGAAGCTATACCCGAACATATTTGCGCAGTTTCAGTCTCACTTTTTGGAGTTGTACCATAGGCAGAATGATTATATTCAGACATCTGGTTCGCGCTAGATTGATAAGAAGGTCGACAGTTACCCATCACACCAAACGCTGGATATGATGGCGGAGGTCGAATACCGTTGTTTGGAGACATCATATCATCAGGCGTCGGAGGTGTACCACTTTGCGATTGTTTTGCGCGCGCAGCACTTACATGTAGGCCAACAGGTTGTACAACAGGTGTCATTTGAGGAATAAGCTCTGGTGGTATGTTATTTTTGACTTCAAAATCACGAACATTCGAAGAATGGAGTTTAATGTCGCGCTTACAGTTTTCCAAATCTTTTTGCCTGATCGGTATGGTATTGGCAAGTGTTGTAAGTGAGTGTCTACAAAAAAGTTGAGAATCAGACCAGAAACAACTTTAAATGAACGAAATACGGGATGATAATTGTTTTTATAAACTGACGCTAAACAGATGGCATCACAAATTTATATCCACCGCATTGCATCGAGCTTATATCCAATTAGTACCGGAGAAACACCACCTTGATGGTGAAGTGATATAAGTTCGCTTTTTATCCTATTCCAACCAAAACCGATAATGAAATGGACGCATAACAAAAGCAATAAGCTTACCTGTCAGTTTCGCTCAACTCAATTTCGATGCGTTGTCCATGAGCGTCATACTGCTGATTGTTTTTATTCAGTTGTCTTCTTTTCGCAGTGAGATTTTTCTTCTGTTTCCGCATCCGAGCTAAATCACTTTCAATTGCCTGAAATCGTGCTTTGCAAGTCAGACAACATACTTTTCTATCTTAAAAATATGCACCTTTCAAATAGAAAATTCACGATACTTTGAGAATCAATCGAGCAGGAATATTTTGCAGTGGCGAAGACGTTAAACGCGGAACAGAAGACATGTGTTTAATGCAGTGACATAGCTGCATAACGTACGAAAAAAAAAAAGAAAAAAGAAAAAAATAAAGGAAACATTGACACCAACGGTAGACATACCAATTGATATTTTGCTAACTCATTGCTTCGTTTCTGCAGCAAACTGTAATTATCTAGAATTTCTTTGCTCAAATGCGCAACTAAAGACTGCGGATTTCTAGCCGGTGCAGGTCTAGGCTGAGATGCACTAACGAATGAACCACCTTCCTGGAAGATGAACAGTCTTAAGATAAGAACTAAGGACATAGAACGATAAGTCACAAACAACACTTCAGAACGACAATATCCTGCCATAACATAAAACTCTTAAGATGTAAACGATGCAATAGTAATAACATCGAAGACAGCTGGCTATGGTTGGCATCCATCTACATTCACTATTATCCTTACAATGACTTGCTTAATTATAAAATTATAAAGAGTTAATAGTTTCAAGAGTTTCACAACATTATAAAGAGTTAAGTTTCAAAACAAAAGAAACGTAACGTTGCAAACTCTAATCTAAAATGACTGTTTTCCCAAAATAAAAATTTTCTTCTTATTGAAAGTTAAAAAATCAAGGACTGGAAGTACCTGTTCGGAATGATAATAATGTTGCTGTGCTGCTCCGTAAGGATGAACCATGGAGACTTCTATGGAACCTGCAGACGTATTTTGACTCATCACACATTCGCCACCACCATAAGGCATTGTTGGAACTTTGAAACGTTCATTATATTCTGCCTAAATATAAACAAAAAGTCCATTTTTTTCGAACATAAAGTTTATGAAGCGTGCAAATCCTACAAATCATGATGTAGAACGATAATTCAATAAACAGTACTTCAGAACGACAACATCCTGCTATATTCTCTTGTCCTGGGAGCATTCCATATCGATTTGGACCAACGATAGCTCGAACAACACCGGTAGGAGCTGCCGTTGACGTTGTAATACGTTTTGCCCGCGGCTGCTGCAATGAATTTTAACAGTTAAACAGAGATCAGACTTATAAAACGTGTAAATCCTACAAATCGTTACAACCCATCCAAAGCAAAAAATATTCTCACCTTAACTCTATTTGCTCGATTTTCTCTTGCCTTATTTACATACTGTTGCCTACTGCTGGCATCCAAAGATCTCCACATTCGATGAATGTGTTTCACACGTTCTGGCCATTCTGGATACTGTTCTTTCCACTGCGGGTAATTAATATTCGCATAAAGAACAGCAGCTTTCGTAGCACGCTCTCCCAATGGTTCATCTTCTTCCCACTTTTCTGTTGCTTGATTCACTCGTTCGGTACAAGTATCACCCAGCTTAAAATATTGTTGAATTTTGTAAGCTACACAAATTATTTCGAACATTACAACTATCAGAAAAAAAATTTTGAAAAAATACCTGACTGTTAGATCTGGGTTGAGTGTAGATGCCGGTTTGACTGTAACCAGGCACATGTACATTTGGACGAATACTTCCCTGAGTTAGATTACTTGTTGAAGCAATCGTAAATCTTCGAGCCTAAACAAGAATAATGACGGGATGGTTCTAGAATATAATCTCAAAGTAACAACAAAGTCTGATATCATCTTCATTTCAAAACAGTCTGATAATTAACTGCTTAATCTTTCTTGTAGAAAATGGATAAGTAATACCTGCTGTCCCGAACACAAAGTCTGAGATCGCACAGGACCACCATGAGGATTAACAGTTATTTGACCATCTTCACTGCATGGTCCCATTTTATCTGAAATATACATTATAAAATTAGATAAACCTGAAGCAACTTAAATGCAGAATAGTATTGCAAATTTTTGCTGAAACAGTCGATTTTTAACTTCCTAGTACTCTTCCTGATTCTCCTGTCGTTAGTTTTATGCCCCTAAAAGAGCAGATGCTTGGCCGAATATTGCATGTCAAAGAAAAATCAAAATTTGCATTTGGTTAATAAAAATTAGATATTATAGTTTTAAATAATACCACTTAATGCATTTTCCAATGTTTCATCATCGTCATCATCTTCATCACCATCCAGTAACAGTTCATTTAAATCCAAATTATCAAAATCAATTTCTTCCATATTGCCAAGAATGTCATTCTCCGTTATATTTCCCAAAAGACTTTCACTTTCACGCAAGGCCTAAGTTTGAATGCAATGAACTTCTAAAGGCAAACATTTGAAGAATAGAAAATTTTGCTCCTTGACATCCATTGATTAAATTTAAAATATTACGATGTTCCGGCAAGAATGAGCAGAAGCAGTTTAGAAAAAGATATCTACAGTACATCTTAAAACATTAATGACCTCAGAATCCATTTCGTTCAATTCACAGGATTCTTTTTGCTTATCGATAATCAAAGTCGCTTTCTGATGCTCCACTAAATTCGGTTCATCTACTACAACATCTAACAAACACCTCCCCTCAACTGGTCTCATACCAAAAAAACTTTCCTGAAAATAAAGTTCACACCCTTATTAGCATTTTGTTTTCTCGAGCTTTTTTATTGCTTCTTCATGAAGAATGTGAGATTCTACATAATTTGAATCGAAAGAAAATGAATGTAGAATGTAGAACCTAAATGTAGAGTACAATGTTCCATATAATTACCCAAATCAAAATATATCATGTATTGTTCGGCTCACCTGAATAACTGGTGGATAATTGTCCTCCAGTTGCGATCTCCTTGGTTTTCGGAAGCGTTTTATTTTTGGTTTTACAGAATCCTCTTCTATACCATTCTCGTCTTCCGCATTCAATAAACGATGTCGAGGTACCTGCTCCAATAATATTAGCATAAGTTGAAAATAAACTGAAGAAGCAAAGATAAAAATAGGTAATTATGCAGAACAGAAATACCTTTACAAAAAATCCACCAACACCCAATTTCATTACTCGCCGACCAGGACCACCGCTTCGCATTCCTCGACCGCGACCACTCATTCCTATACTCATTCCAAAGCCAGAACTTTCTACATCGTCTTCTTCAATTGGTTCTGAAAGTTTCATAAAATAAACTTGGTTACCACGAAAGCCATTTGAACAGTCCACTAGTTTAATGAAACAGATCCAGGGTGATATACCCACTTACAAAAATTCCACAAACGATTTATTGAAGCCTTCAACGATTCTGTTAAGCTGCCATTAGCCATTAACATTTATGCATTACATGATAATCAGACAACTGATGATTAGAACCTCTTTACTTTGTTAAAATCTAGCACTGTTTTTAATAGATTATTTCAAATGTTAAACAATAATTGGGCAACTGTCATCGCAAGTATTGGAAAGTTCAATTTGGAAAATTCTAATAATATGAAAAAATGACTAAATTTGAAAGATCTCAACCTTCAAACGAATGAGATCTCGGCGCAAAGAAGTACGATGGGAAATCGTAGACAGAATCAGCAGAACTGGGATAGCGAAAGAGTGCTCCACCACAGCGTAAATGTAATACTTCGAGTGCGCATTTGTTCATTGTCACATTGTCGCACACCAAAACGTTGAAAGCGTCACCAACAACATTACCTTGTGGGCGACACAGCGAGCAACGGAAACCATTTTCTGATGCAGTTTCAAACATCTCATCACCGTATAACTCTTCACATTTGCCATGTAACCACCTAAATATAGCTTATCACATCCGTTAACTTGGATATGACCAATTTGGACATAACTTTGACTAAATCTCTTACATAGGCAACAGATAACAGTACAGTCATTGAAAGGTGAACTCAACTACATGACTAAATCTTTTAGTTGGGCAACTGATTACAATACAATCGGTGATAGGTGAATTCACTTACTCGTATGATCAAAAATATTTCTATCATTCGATAAACAAGGAAATATCTTTTTATTCAGAAAAAGATAAAAGAAAAAACTTTCACTTTTAATGTATGCAGTTTGTACAACTAAATGCAAAATATTGCTCACGTACCTTGCACAGTGTTGACATTTAATGATGCTATCACCAATTTCATAAAATCGTAAACATTTAGGACATCTCCGAAGCGTAAAGCAAGTTTCACAAAAATGCTGATTATCCGCAATGTTGGATATTTGGTTACTACAACGCCGACAAGCTGAACACCTGAAAAAAATTTGATAGGAGATTACACTTTTTTTTTTTGCCGTTAGTAGGAGATTACATTTATCGGCAAATCACACTTTTGTGAAAAAATTTCAGAAGCTAGAGGAAAAATTCGCAAATATACCATTTACACCTCCATGGGCCATGTGGAATTCGCTCAAGAGGTGGTTCCAAACAATAGATATGGTATGAAATGTCACATTCATCACAAAGAATCAAGTTGGATTCGTCATGCCCATCGCCGCATCCTTCGCAAACCGTGCAATCCAAACAACGCCATCCTCTTTTTATTAGTGTGGAGTTGAGCTTAAAAAAAGTTGAATTCCATGTTAAAAAAAAAAAAGAAATGAACAATGTTAAATTCATTTCTTTAAGAGATATTCAGACTAAACAGTCCGTCTATCCTGTGACAAGAATGACATCATGAAAATTACTGCACGGACAAATAAAGACCATCTCAAGCCAAGTTATTATTACATATCAAGTTTAGTCTATCTGTTTCATTCCGCCACTGAATGCAGAACAAATTTGAACTGTAAAAACATAAGAGAGCAAAATCTGATATGCAGGATTAAGTCGGACAGACAGACCTTATCATGTAGTCCGACACAATATGTGTGATAACTTTGTGAGCAGGTCACGCATGTAACCATTGTCCCTTCAACATCTTTTCCAATACTACCACAAATTAAACATAAAGGCATTTGTAAGAAGTAAGAGTTCTCAGCACATGTTACAACCACTGTTCTGATATAATCATTCTCTTCCATACGATGACGAGTATCGTCCATTTCCGAACTTTCCTGATCTGCATCTCGATTTGCTGCTGCTGCATTAACCATTGCTAACATTGCTGACGTCTTACCGCCCCTACACAAGAAGTATGTTGGTATTATTCTATTACGTATAAAGAACAACTGACATAAACTGGTCACATTCCATGAGTAACAGTTCCATTTTCGAGAATGAGACTTACCATGTAATGGAGACTATCACATTTAAATCTATTACCGTGTATTTAAGAAGTAGAAAATTACAAACTTAAATTTTCATGCAACTCTATCTATGGTAGTGGCACTTTCCTAACATCTCTGACAAAAGTACCTTCAACATAAATTTATTTAAAGTATAACCTTGGTCGACGTCCTCTACCATTCTTACTGCCACCTCTTCCACCTCGTTTTCCTCGATGCGAATGAGTTACTTCGGTGAAATCATTTACTCCACCAAGTGAACGTGTTCGCGGGGTTATTCCACGGCCATAAGGCTTTTTCACTCCACCACCACGCGAAGTTCGGCTGAAGGTGCAAGAGTTATCACTTCTTTCTCTTCTGAAAGTGTTTGAACATTATCTTTTCATGATCCTTTCACTATCTTCCTATCGTAAAAGAACACTGCATTTCATATTCATTTTAAACGTCGACCTGAAGTTAACGTGAAATTATTGGAAAGTTTTAACTCCCCAACCTGGAATTAAATCGCAGCTCATCGCTCGCATCGCCAGTATTACTGAAGTCAGGAAATGAACCGGGCGAAGCTCTAGAGGAAGACATCGGTCCGCTCAGTGCGGTAGATCCTGATGGCGACATTGACGGAACTTGCCCTACAATTTCAGCTAATATTAGTATTTAATAGTGGTATGGAAATTTTCTACCAACAAACTCAGTTGTTATACATTTTACTCGAAAATAATGTAATAAAGCAAGAAATCTTTAATGACTGCTTCATGACATTTATGGCACCAAACTATCAATAACAATAGGAAACAATCAGTCTGATAGCAATTTTGAATCATATACTACAGAAATAAATGTTAAAATTGTAAACTGAAACCTGTAGATTGATGGATGCTGAAAAAATCGCCGAAAGTATCCAATTGAGATAATGACATCAACGGGCTACTTCTATTAGGTGAATCCATGCAATATGAGTTGTCAAGTGGGATGCTACGTGATGCTTCATCATGAGTGGAAATGGAGGTTGGTGATGCCGTAACGGAACCATTCCCAGCTGATATCATCATCGCATCCGCAACCAACGGTGAATTACGGCATGTTGGACAAACATATTCCGTTTCCACCGTATTTGCATTTAATGAATCGGAATCACAATCCGAGTGAATAAACCTGTAAGATTAATCCTTTCCCTAACAACATTTGTAGCTGATGAAGAAAATCAACTGATAGAGCTGATGGTAATAATCATCGAATTATCTGCAAATAATATTTCTCTAAACCAATGGATTTAAATGCGGCAAAACCATCTGTTAATTCTTTCCGACAGATTTCGAAGTTACATTCGAAGAGAAAAAGTAGATATACTCACTTTCGGCATGAACTGCAAGATCGCACATTACTAGTTGATATAATTGGATGAGTGCAAAGTGTGCAAGTAAAACCTGACGAGTTCATGTGAATAATGCATACCAGTTAGCACCCACCATTAAATAAACAGTAACCCTAAAAATAAGTTCGTTATTTTAGTCCCAGTAGGATATATATACATAATAGCAAGCACAAACTGAAATAGTCAGTTGAACAAGATAAATATTACGTGCAGGAAGTGCCGTTCAAATATCGGCATTACTATCTTAAACGATATGATACTTGTTTCCCTCCAACATCGCAATATGTTGCCAAAAATAAATGTTAACAGTTTCAACAGTAACTTGCAACTGACAGTTTCATCTGTCAAATATTCATAATAAAAAGGAAAAATTCCCAAAAAATACGAATAATCGATATCAACTACTTCGTCTGCAGAACAATGGATGCAAACAAAATTTCTCTCTAGGAGAAATTTCTGCCAAAATTAATACAGATTTTATTCGAAAAATTCATGCGAAATCAGTACTTAAAAAAAAGATGCACATTTACTAGTCTGCGCAGCTTGTCACTTTAAAAATATCTGAACGTAAAAGGTACAAATCGACAAGATTCATATGGGAAAAGTTTAATCACAGATTTTCAATAGTAGAGATGCTTTTCAATTATGGTGGTGGAAGAGCATCTCGACAGACCGTCAGAGAAGCGTAAATGCGAAAGCACATGTGTGAGTAAGCAATGCTCAGTTATAATCAATCAAAATGAAATCACTTCCAAAGCTTCTTCAATGACATGTTCTTATCCGAATCTTTTTGCATTACCTAAAAAAGTACTATGGAACATCTGGGGTCAGAAATTCAATCCATTAAGAAATGAAACAAAAAGCATACTAATCGAATTAACCATAAGTTTTACTTTGCCAACGGCCATTTCGAAATCTTCTTGAGTTACATGGATACGACGTTCCCGCAATGCAAACATGCCAGCTTCGGTACAAACCGCTTTAACCTCAAAAGTAAAGTAATCACTGCAGGATAAGTACAATCTCGGAAACAATTCACCGAAAAATAACTTTATTTGAATTTAATCTCACCTAACAAAACTAAGTAACTTACTTCAGCACCACTTGCACCCGGTATAGCTTCCGCTATTTTCTTCATGTTTATACCTCGCATAAGATTCATTTTGCGTGAATGGATTTTTAGTATATCTGCACGTGCTTTCTCATCGGGTGCAGGAAATTCTATTTTCCTGTCGATCCTTCCTAAAAAAATCGAAATTTATATCAAAAGCATATTGGGAAAATAACGAACTCAGAAAATAAATGAAGAAGCAGATGGTCACCACAAGCGACTTCAAATAATGTGAAGATTAGCAGAAACGCACACAGATGCATGTCATATGTTGCAAATGAAACATGTTTCAAATACATAAATAAAGAAAAAGAAACTACTAAATAAGGGAACCTGGTCTCAGAAGTGCTGGATCAAGAATATCAATACGATTTGTGGCCATAATTACTTTAATATTTTTGGTAGCTTCAAAACCGTCAAGTTGATTCAGTAGCTCTAACATCGTACGTTGCACCTCCGAGTCACCTGTTGAAAACATCTGCTCATATGCAAAAGCATCGATATGAAATGTCCACTGAGACCAATCAAGCTATCGGTCTAAAACAAAAAAAAAAAACTAACAGAAACTTACCACCGCTGCTACCTTCAACACGTGATGAACCAATGGAGTCTATTTCATCCATAAAAATTATTGACGGTGCATGCTCACGAGCCATTACGAATAATTCACGAACCATACGAGCACCCTCTCCAATAAACTTCTGCACCAATTCGGAGCCTGATACTCGAATAAATGTACATTCCGTATGATGAGCCACGGCGCGGGCAAGTAATGTTTTACCCGTTCCAGGCGGACCATACAACAGGACTCCCTGCAAACATCCATTCATTACATTCACTTTTAGTCATTCTATATGCTTCAAAGCGATTAACAGCTGAACTTGCACACGAACTGACAGCTTACATGAATAGATACAAAGATGTATATTTGAGGAACAATAAATAAGAAAACAAAGAAAAAACAAGAAAACAAAATGACAGAAATAACTGCAAGATTTCTTTTTTTTTGAAATAACTCAACTGCTCACTTAGTGCAGTGTACAAACCTTAGGCTGCGCAATTCCCAATGCATCGAAAAGTTCTGGGTGTTTCACAGGTAACTCAATCACTTCTTTTATCTCCTTTATTTGTTTATCCAAACCACCAATCATTTCGTAAGTCGAATCGGGAACCTTCTCTACCATCATAAGTGACACCAGTGGGTCAATCTGTCGGATAAGATCGAAATAAGATGAAATTACACTAACACTGGTTTCAGAGTGATTTGACGATTCCCATAAAAAGACAATAGCAAAATAGTAAATTAAACAACCACTGCAGTTTGGTTTCCAGTAGTAAGCCATTACAGTTCAGTTCTCAGTAGCTAACAGTATATGAACTGTTGATTTTAAAGCTTACACAGAAAATAAATAAAGATGATACGCAAAGTTAAGCTAAAACCAAGATTGGTTGTTAGCAAAACTATAAATGTCTGATTATTTCGAAGAAACAAACATTTCCATAAGATGTACTACCTTCAAAATAACCTAAACTCAGATCTCGAAAAGCTGTAACTGACATACAGTAAATTATAGTTATGTAGATTAAACAGTAACATCCCGATAGTTATCTTTTTCCATTCGAAACACCGAAAATCTGCAACCTCTACATACTTTTGGGCTAGAAGAAAGCATGCATTTACATTAACAAACATGTAGATGCAAGCATAATGCCCATTCCCGCAATCCAATACCATTTAAAAATTCTGTAAAAAAAAACCTTATTGGGGAGTACTTTATGCAGTGCATAGCTATCGGCTCTGAGGGCAACACGACATCCCGACGTGATACTATTTATGTCAATACCTTTATCCAAATCAACGACGTATTTTCCTTCCGGATGAACCTAAAATAAAATTTTGTTTAAGGAAAAAAAACAAACAAATATTCTTGTCAATTTGAAGTTTGGAAATTTTCCTGTAACAAAACAAGACGTAGGAAAAAAAAGCTCTAAAACAAGAGGGAATATTCAAACTAAACAAACCTTGACAAGTACTTTCTTTTTATCCATTGCTTTCGATACTTCACCAACATAGGATCCTTGCTCATGTAGCTGCTGCAGTTCTTCCTTTAGCATGCGAACCTGTAAGGATTCATATTTAAAACTTCCTTTGTCTAAGGTTATAACTTATGAAATATTGGTGACTGAATACTCATCCATTTTTTACTATTTCTGATATTAACGAAAAGTCGTAAATTGTGAATTATGTTCAAACTAAACATACCTTTGTATTAAGTTCATTTCGCTGAGCATGAAGTCGACGTAAATTTTGTGTTTTCTCTGCAACTCGCTGCTAAAACCATAAATTTGGAAAACCTTTATGCATCCTTCAAAATAAAACCGACAGAATATTCACTCATATTCTTTGAAATATTCCATCTGTATTAATCGAATTTACTCTTCACTTTTAAGTTCTTTCAAATGTTCATTTGAAAAAACATAGCAATCACCTGCATATCCTCGATTTTTGTTTTGTAATAACGTTTCAAGCTTTGTTCCTCGCTACTTTTACTTACTACACCCGCAGAAACCAATCCAGCCATCGGTGGTGCCATATATGTCCCGTATATTTTACAACTACAGTTAGCTGAAACTGACAGGAAAATTACTTAAATATGCCGCAAAACATGAAAGTGGATTCATCATTTTCAAAAGACAATAATACATGCTGTAACCGTTCCGCAATCAGAGAGCTTAGTGATAAGAGGGAAAAGATAACTCTCGTCCTTATTATAAACAACATCCGAGACTTTCCGGAACCCAATTCTAATCCAACCAGTTGGAAGAGGATTGGTATAAACTACTTGTCGAATAATAAAGTAAGCAAAGTTCGGATACGATGATCAGATATGCGATGGTCATGGAATGGTAATGGAGACAAAATGACGCTGTGTGTGTGTTTATGTCTGCGTGTATGTGGGTGTGTGTGTGTGTACCTTTTTGTGTGCGTATGTGTGTGTATGCTTGTGTATGTGTATGTGTGTGTACGTTTGTGTCTGTGCGTGTGTGTGTGTATGTGAGTATTTGATAGTGTTATATGTCGAGGATAAGATAACGCATTTGTTGGTTTTGATGAAATTACTGATTTTGAGTGAATTTTCGAAATTTCAGAGATAGCAGTTATCTTAGGCACTTCATTACTTCTAGTTCGTATTGCATCGGACAAGTTCTGCGGAACGTCCTATGGATTTCGGGTACTAAATATTGGTAATGCCGGCTGCGTCAACAGGTAAACCGGGTAGTTTAAAGGATCCCACTATTGCTTCGTTATTCTCTGTGAAGGATCCGGAACAGCGTTTCGAAGATCTTCGTGAAATCGGTCATGGCTCATTTGGAGCTGTTTTCTTTGTATGTTCCTTTTTGCTATTCCTTTCTATTTATTTGATAACTTATTTGAATCTGTGAGGTAACGTCCAATAATATTATGATATTTTAACTTCCTTTATATGCCAAGGCATGTTGTCCATAAGAATGCAAAAATCATTGATTTGCGTTTGCATTGGGATATTCTTGGTAGACTTTTCCTTCACTATTATATTGGAATAATTAGCTCCATAAAGAAATTTTCTTTGGAGTATTTCTTCCTTTTTGTTTGTTTCCCGTAAAAAAAGAAAAAAAAGATTCTACAATAAAAATTTTCGTAAAAGAATTTCTTCATTTTTATGACTTCATTTCTTATGCAAAGTTAATTTCTTCCACATAGAATTTCTACGCAAAATCCAATTGTGTTTTCCAGTAAAGCAGTTTTTTTTTTCTCGGCAAAATTTTCCATGAAAACTCTAAGGATTTGAAGAGAATGATCTGATTATTCAACATTCAATTTTCTTATTTTTTGCCATTTCATCACTTCATGGTTCTTATATCTGAATTTATATCAAAATTACAGAATTTTTTTTTTTCGGTTTTCTCTATAGGGTAGCTTTTTCCGTGAAGTTTCCACTAATAACCTAAATTCAGTTCATTTTAGGCACAGGATTTGGAAACGAATACAACAGTTGCAATTAAGAAAATGGCTTTTTCCGGCAAACAGTCGGCTGAAAAGTGGTCTGATATCATCAAGGAAGTGTCCTTTCTAAAAAATATCAAACATGAAAATATTGTTGAATATCGGGCATGCTATCTAAAAGAACATACTTGTTGGGTAACTTCTATGAATTTCGAGAATCCTTATATTTTTAATTAAGTTGTGCGTAAGCTGAAATGCCCAATCGCCTAAAATATCGAGTAGGATACAGAACTTATTCCTTTTTGATTTATGATTCTTTAAAACTGGTATTATTGCCGTCGTCATACCCCTTCATTTTTAACAGATTTGAGCAGTAATTTTTCAGTGGCAATTTTTGCGCCTCCATCAGTCAATTTAGGATGAAAATTGTTGCAGCTGGTGATGGAATATTGCATTGGTTCCGCGGCAGATATAGTTGAAGTACATCGTACCCCAATACGGGAATGTGAAATTGCTGCTATTATGGAGCAGACACTTTTTGGGCTTTCTTATTTGCACAAATTAGGGCGTATACATCGAGATGTCAAAGCTGGAAATATTCTTCTAACTGATAATGGCATCGTTAAACTTGGTGGGCTGTTTATTCTGTGAACTTCTGTTTATTATCCTTAGTGTAAGATTTACGGCAAATTTGAAAGTGATGGATCTTAAGAATATATTTTTTTAGTCAAATTTTTGTCAGCATTCACTTAGATGTGCTAGCAGTGATGTTTACGTTTGGCGGAGATAAAAAATAATATTGATATTTAAGATAATTTGATTACAGCTGATTTCGGGAGTGCTTCCACTTTATGTCCTGCTCAGAGTTTTGTCGGTACGCCATATTGGATGGCTCCTGAAGTTATTCTGGCAATGGATGAAGGACATTATGACCAAAGTGCAGATATTTGGTCTCTTGGAATAACTTGTATTGAATTAGGTTAGCTTCTTTATTTCGATATAATTCTCATTATTTTTTACCTTAATAGTTGACAATAATGGAGTTAGCTTCATATGTGATGAGCATAAAATTTTCAGTTTTGTAAAAAAAACTTTCCAATAAAACTAGCTGATGGCAGTTGTCATTGTAGTAATTTTTTTTAGCTGAACGACGCCCACCTCTTTTCAACATGAATGCAATGTCTGCGCTATATCATATTGCTCAGAATGATCCCCCAACGCTTTCACGTGGTGAGAATTCATTGTGGTCTGCGGACTTTCACTCATTCGTCGATCTCTGCTTACGTAAAGATCCACGAGAGCGAATGAAAACGGGTCCTTGTCAGCAAGTAAGTTTCCTTGTTTCCTTGTGTCATCTTTTTAAGTGCAATGAATATGGACATAAATTAGTGTATTTGCTTCACCGAAGGAGGGAAGAAAAAGTATGAGTTCTACTTTCTGTACTTCCCTGAAATGTTTGGCGGAATTTTCTATCTACAACTTCTTGTAGCATCCATTTATAATGAATGGGCGTTTGGATGGTGTAATTTTGGAGTTGATAACACGAACAAAGGCGCTAGTCAGCGATTTGGACAACTTTCAATATAGGAAAATGAGAAAATTAGTTTATCTTGACGAGCAGCAAAGTGCTGTGACCGACGATACAATAACAACGGACCGGCATGATGTGGTATATCTTTGCTTCACTTTTCCATCATCACTGCGATTTATTTTAATATCTTTAGTATTCATTTTACAGCTTACTATTTTTTGATATGCTTTAGTATGTTTTTCATTGCCACTGTGTTAGCTTTGAAGTTTCTGGTTTTCTTTTCGGTCACATCATTATGTCCGCTTTTGTTTAGATGCCTTTAAGATGATTTATCTCTCGTGATCTGTTCGAGATGGAAATTATGCATGGTAAAAGGGCGATATAAAAGATAGGGAATCACGATAATTTATATGAGGCGAAATTGATATGGATTAGAAAAGCATGATAAGATGTTTAATTGGCTGCTGGATTTAGCTAATTTTCTGTATTTTTGTTTTGGATAGAAGAAAACTAGATCCTTAAATTTAATTCAGAAAATGCTTATTTTAATCACGTTGTGAATTTTTTTGGACAGGCTTTGATATTATGATGGTTTTGCAGGACGAAGAGTTGTCAGGAATGGGAGGCTCGGCAAGTTCGCGGTCAAATTCGATTTCTTCATTCCAGTCATATCATTCAAGTGCTCCTATTTCTGACAGTCATCATGGAGACAGTGGCAAAGTCATTACTCCACGTCCTCTTATTCCTCTTCGGGTTCTTTCGTCAGCTGGCTCTGATATTAACAGCACCAACGAAAATTTGGATAACATTGATAAGGGAATTTTTTCCTTATGTGAAATCATTTTTTATAAGTTGGAAACCAACATGTTAACGGTTTGATTTTTAAGATTATTAGCGAACAGGATACATATAAGAAGACCAGAATTACACCATTACTTCCGGTTTTTACGATCATTTTTTAGTTACCTAAACCAAAAAGTCACTTGCTCCCAGCATTTTTACATTTTGACTGAATATTTTTTAAATTTCAGAATCGGACGGTAATTCATGTTGATGATGGAGGAAGCCACTGCATGCATTCAATGCATGAATCACTTTTTATTGAAGAAACTTCTTCAGGAACACCAACTTCGACCTTAGTATCGGACGAAACTACGAGGCCGATTAATGTATGCTTTCAGATTTTGTTTATTTGCAGGTTTTCAATTTGAGTCATTTTTTTTCTCAGGAAGTTTTCGCACTTTTCAGAATTGCAGTTGTATCTGTTTCAGCTTTTTTTACAAATGTAATACTTATATACAATTTTTTTAGGAGGAAATGGCAACTCTTCGGCGGTCCAAATTTTCAACGTTGCGAACAACGAAATTGATTTCAAAGGAGCTGGAGGAATATAATAGGGAAAATAATATATACGAACAGATGAGTGGTTATAAGCGTCTACGTCAGCAGCATCAGAAGGAGTTGAAGCAGGTCAGCCTTGCTTTTAGGCGGACCAATGGTAAGAAAACGCGAGGATTTGGATGGTCTTTCGTAAAAGTTTCTTTGTAAATGCGTAGTTGCGTATGTTCATAAATCTTGGTGTATCTTCCGTTCGAACAGAGGAATCTAATTTTTTTTCTGCAATTTAAAGCTGTTTTATTTTAGCTCGAAGAGAGATGTGCAATGGAAATGGAGTCATTCAAACAAAAAGCTGATAAAGAATATGAAAATCTTTTAAATGCTTTTAGCAAAGAGCTTCAGCGTCTGCGAAGCAGCCAAAGTGCTGAAAAAGACAAAAAGGTAAGACTTTTCATTTCAGCTGTTAATGTCGTTTTCAAGTACATTGCAGTCTGTTGCAAGGATTGATAATAGAATCCTCTTCCTTCCTTATTTTAAATAAAAAATAAATTTCGTATTTGTTAGTACTGACTCCTTGGTATGCATATCAGAATTTTAGAGTTCCAAAAATTTGCGATTGGAATCATTTACTTTGTGAATAATGTCAAGTTTAATTCATTTCAGCATGCCTTGCTCCATTTTGAACTTTGTTTTTTTTTTTAATTCAGATTTTTTCCTTGTAGCTCCGTGAGTATGATGAAACAGAGCGTAGGTTACGACGTCAGTTAAATTCGCGACACGAAAATGAGCTAAAAGCATTCTCTAATGCTCAAAAGAAGGAATATAAGCACAATAAAGAAAGAGCGAAAGTGGTAAATTTTTTTATCTCTATTATTGCGGAAAGTTGGTTAACGATATCCGCAATGTATTTTGATGATTTAGGCTGTGAACTTTGCCATAGCTTTACTTTTACGAAATCAAATCATTAAAAAAATCTTAGTTTTCAAAAAACCAGATCTTTATTTTTAAGGAATTTTTCAAAGGAATTATTTTTAAGGAATTAAAAGAACGCTATAGCATGCGCTCTGCATATGAAAGTGCATTGAAGGAGACCAAAGCTGTATTGAATGCACGGCGTACTGATGCGGAAGCGATATTTTCTCGTGAGCAGAAAATAGCGATGGAAAATGAAATTCGGAGGTTAAAGGGCGTTCGGATGATTGAAATGCACACTTTAACTGAAAAATTGATTGTAGATGTATGTTTTGTGTATTTTGATATAAATTCAAGGTATTATGAGTGTAAGTTCCTGTTTGATGACCTCAGAGAATAAGAGGTAAGGAATGATACTGGTAGTGAAAATACTAGGATTAATTGTTTCTTATTTCTTTGTTTTATATTTATTCAGTTGTACAGACACTAGCATTATAAGCTTTCTGAAGAGCTTATATAAACCATTACATTTCTGGGATACAATTATATAATTATGAAAAAGCGTTTTTCCCTGAATGATTGAAACTGAATATACTGATAGTATATGGAACATAATTCGTGGAGTTACTTTTTTTTTCCCTCAATGAATTCAGTCCATTCTTGACAGCCTAATCTGGCGATATTAGTTCTAAATGATGTTCGAAAAATGGAGACTGAAAAATTGCGTTAATAAGCAATGCTTTCTGATTTCTAAAATGTCTGCTCCATCACAACCATTGATTAACATCAGATTTTTTTGGATAAGATGGTATGGCGCATGACTGATTTATATATAACGTGGGACCTATTTCAGGAATTGAAATTCAAAGGAAAACAACTAGAAACAAGCCATGCTTTGTTAAGAAAACACCATGAGCAAACAAAGCAACTTGAATTATCACTTTTAATCGAGAGCCAACGCATGAAACGACGACATCTAGAGAAACAACATGAAGCTGAAACTTCAAATCAGTTACAGTATAATCAGAGAGTTACAGATGAAACAGTGAAAAGACATGCTTTGCAGTCAAAACAACAGCCGAAAGAATTAAAGGTTTTGTTGTAATCTGATTTCTTCAAAGAAGCTCATAAGGTAGTTTCTTGGCATATATACATTCGTTTTAGTGCTAGTGCTAGTCGAACGTTATAGATCCCTTTGTTTTTTCTAGGACAGGAAATAAAGCAAATGGTGCATTTCATATCCTTCAATACATATTTTTAACTTTTCAATTTATATATATATATATATATATATATATATTTTCTAGTCATAAAGTTGTATTATTGCCGATGATTTGTGTCTTATCTTTTAACCTGTTTCTTGTAGGCAAAAGAACTACAAATAAGAAAGCAATATCGACAGGCAGTAAAAACACAGTTGAGGCAGAGCAAACTACTGCAAGCTCAAGTACGTTTTTCGAATTTTGTTTTTGAAGATCTTTCGAAACTTTGAGTTAAAAGTTTCTTTTTTCAGCTCTTAAAAAGTGGAAACTTCTCTTTTTTGGCTTCCAGTTTTGATTTCGAGGAGATTTTCAGGTCTTGAGCTGTACGCCAAAGGAAGAACATAGAGAAATGATATTAAAATTGAAGGAAGAACAAAAGAGAAAATTAGCAACATTGGCTGGACAGTATGAAAGCACTATCGAAAGTTTGCTACGGGATTTGACCGTCAAATTAGAGTCATGGCAGGTAATCTTCAATGTTTTTTTTTTTGCTAAGCAGTGTATAGTAGTGATCCTTTTGTTTATTCCCGTTATTTCCTTTTAGTTTTTTCCAATCTTATTTAGTATTTATGTTTCATTATAGATCGTTCTCGATTGCCTTCAGCGTATTTTTTAGGCTCATAGTAATCTTGCAATTTAAGGTGCTTTATGCAAAGTTTTTTTTATTTCTTTCTAAAAATAATTTGGTATCTTTTTATGTCGGAATATTACTTGTTGTATAGCGTTTTGCTTAAAATTTCCCCATGCACTGATTAGTATATTTACCGGCCCTCTTGTGATTTCATTATTGTTTTGTACTGGAGATATCTTATTTTGTTTAGGAAGACGAATTGAAAGCTTTGAAAGAGAAACTTGAAAAAGAGATGGATATGCTCAAAGACTTCCAAAATCGACAGAAAAGTTGTCTCGAAGAGAATTGTAAAAGGGAAGAACAGAAATTGGCAGAGCGTACTTCAATAAGAAAAGCAGTGATTGAGAAAAAAGTACGCAGTATTTATTTTTTAAACAATGTAAAATATCATTCAAGCACACTTTTGTGTTGATGATTTAAGTGGTCAGGAGTACATTTTACTGTTCATATTTATTATGATGTCTATATGACGTTTTGAATCAAAGAACTGGTTTTATCTTTCGTTGTTCCAAAAGTTTGTGAACATTTTTAACTTTTGAACTGTTCTCTTGTGTTCTATGAGCAATAGTATTTCTGGAAATATTAGCAATAAATTCGAACATTCAGGTAGCTTATATATGATCAATGTAAAAGCAGGAAGAGAAATGGACGTAAATCAGGAGAAGTAAATAGGTTCTGACGAATCTTCCAAGCTTCCTGTACGTTATCATTCGTTTTAGATGGAAGAAGAAAAAGTGTCTTTGGAGACTGAACGCCAGAAGACACTAAAAGCGATAGAGGAGAAGCATCGTATTGAAAAAGCAGCATTTTTTGATGATGAACAGAAGTCATTGAATGAACACACGCAGCAGATATCCTCCTCTGCTTCTCAATTTAGTTCACAAGACACGTTATGCTCAATTTCATCAAATCTTCATTCTTTAGCTACAAATTCTTAGGGTCTTATTTGTATGGAGCTGTTTTAATAAGGCTTTCATAGCGGCCATATGTTTAAGAGTTAGGCTTTTTACTTCTGTTTTAAAATATTATACTGTCAAAATATCACAAATATTACAAAGACTGGGGTCTTTGGTACATTACCGTAGATATTTAGAGACTTTAGACAATAATTTTTGATTCATACATATTGGAAGTAGATGAAAGTAAATACGAAATAGCGTTTCTTTCAGTTGTATGTATATTGACATGAATGTTTTACAGACTATATCATTTTTGAACATTCTTAGAATCCCAAATAAGTTTTTCGTTACTGCATGTTGTTTATCGTTTCCCTTAGTTTGTGCCTTTTAAAGTTTTTTTGCTTAATTCTTTCTTGAATCAATTGTGTTGAAGCGAACTCATCGAACTATTTCCTAGCAGTTTTGATTTGGATGTCTGATTCCTAAATTACCATTACTTTTCATCTCACCACACTTCGTTAGAACTTTTAGTTGCTGATCCAGATTTCGTTTTCTTGACATTAAATTGAATTTACATTGAGTTTGATGTCAATATAAATTTATGGAAAGATTCAATTTTTTGGAATTCCTAAGATCTCATATTATTACCTACCTCCTATCGCTAGCAGCTCTATCAAGTGGTTTAAGGATGGTGTCGGTTCATGGCTAATTTGTCAATTTTTTCGGATTTCGTGAAAGTATTGTCAGATATGGATGAAATCGCTTAATTTTCATTACTGTTTGCTTAACAGTCATATCCGAAAGTTTTGTTACTGGAATAAATGTGCCATCTTGGCTTTAGCCTTACTTCCTAATCTTCTTTGTGTTCCTGAATTGTTCATTCTTCGATCAATTGATTAATCCTGCGATTCCGGACGAGGATTGCAACCAACAGCAGATAATTGATATCACTGATGAAATATCTCTTTAAATCGTAACTAATACGTCAATTCTGGCGCTGTAGATACTTGCTTTGTACTTCTTATTTCGGTGTATCTTTGATTGAACTGGCATATTTCTCATCCATTCTATCCGTATCCAAGATACTTTCATGTTTGCAGACGTATATAGAAGTCGACATTTAATTTTCGGCTCCTAGATTGTTTCATGCAAGTGCTGTAAATTTACTATAATATTTAAAGTTAATTTAATTTCAGTTTTTTTTATGTTAATCTATCGCTTGTATGCTTTTTTTTTTTCCGATGAAATGTGTATGATCATATGATAGGAACCGGTGGTACACTTTTAGAGTGCCTTATATGTTTATTAGTGCCACAGAAGCATTATTAGCATAACTGTTATTATTATTAAGGTTAAATACGTTAGCTATATGGCTTCACCGAATATTTTCAATATGAAGATTTTTATACCTCATCTTTCGGATTTTATCTTCAGATGAAGAAATGAAGGTAAAAATGAAATAGAAAAAAGTAAACGAAAAATAATGAACGGATTACAAAAGTAGCTGAAAAAAAATTTTTTCGTTATGATCAGTTTGCTTGGTTGTGCTAAATATATTCAAATAAATTATTCTATCAGTTTTTGCGGATTTTTTATTTTTCTCCCTACTTTTTTTTTTAATTCATGCATTAGCTTAAATCTCGTTTGTAATTAACAAGTTTCCGTTTTTCTCTTATATGTTTCATTTGTATAGTATCTTTCCATCTTTTCCAAAGGATCAATATTTGGTGTAATTATAATATGTACACTTCAGTTCTCCTCACTTCTTTCCGTACTGCTATTTTTACTGGAATTTCAAATTTTTTTGAAATATATTAAATTTCAAGTTTCTTTTTTTCCTTTTGCTTATTGTTTTATTGGCAATTCTGTTTATACATGCTCACCATCATTCCATCGCGTTAATAAAATTTACATGTGAGTCTTCTTCCTTTGGCAGCATGGTTGGAAAGTTCATCCAGAATACAAGGAATCGAGTAAATTTAATCGTACATCTTTATTTATCATTGTATTTTTTTTTTTTTTTTGGGTTTTCCTTTGAGATACTTCTACACTGTAATCGGTCACCATGATACGATGATATGATGGTCATAATGTAATAGAAATATCTGGAAGTATTAAGAAAAAAGTTAATGTCGTTTTTGGTATGGTTGCTAATAAATGACTCATAATACGAATAATTCATTCATCTCTGAATGGGAACAAAAATGATACAGGGGAGAACTAATTATTGTTACTTTTAGTTTTAATAATTTCCCTTTCCCAATTTTGATTTTTTATATAAAAAACTTGTAGTTGTAAGTTTGAATTTAATAGGAAGAGGTAGAAAGGAAAGGTAGGGGGAGGGTTATTGTTGATTTTATAACTACACCTAATTAAATGATCGACAAATATTTTCCATACGATTTTATTGCTTTCTATCAAATGCAAATGCATCTGATTGCTGCAACTTTACAGAATTAATGTAGGAAGCATATGGCCGTGCCAATAACTCACCCTTTTACTTATTTGCAAACAAAAGATTAAAAACTAGGTTATTTTTAACCTAGACCTAGAAAGGTTATAAAAATATCTTAAAATCGGATTGCTGAAATTACTACTTCAATAGCGTTTTATCAATTTGCAATCGTAGATTTATTCGTTCATGCCAACATTTAATAACAGAATGCCTTTGGCTGAAGATATGATGTCTTGTCTTGTCATTGAGTGAAAGAGCAATATTTGAAGCGATGAAAACTAACATTCATTTTCCAGTAGTAATTTAGGTTAGAGTTGCGGAAGTAAAGATTTACTTCCATCGAAATCTTAAAAATTGATGCAATTTATCAAGTTGGTACAATGGTGTACAAATGCAAGGGCATTAAATGCAAAAGTTAGGGTTTGCTAAAGAAAGAATTGTGATATATTATGAATAAAAAGGTCAAAAGTTTGTTAAAGGAAAGACTTAATGGCGAGGAAGTTCATTCCAAACTTCGCATTGAAACTTGAATTAAAAATGAACAAGGAAACCTGGAATTGTATTTCCCATCAATATTCCAAAATCCAACTTGAGGAAGTACCATTCCTCTATTCCTATCAAATGATTCATTTTTCTGTTTTGAAAAGACACAAACAAACAGTTTGCTGAAAATTTGATATCAAAGAGAGTCGCTTATCAAATTTGAATATTTTCAAATAGTTGAGATAACTTTGGGCTGTTTATCACATGTTTAAACAAAAGTAATTCACGTTAATATGCTTTCAATCACTATTCGCATATCAGCGGCAAACAATTAATTATCTCAAATTGCCAGCAGTTTATCTTTTCATTATTTCTACTAAGATATTGGTATCAATCCATATCCAACTACTCCTGCTTTAATTAATACAAGAATTTGCAGTAATTTGCATTTTTCAATAAGTTTGCAGTCATTTGAACTGAGACAAATTTATAATAACTTGCATTTTACAGCAAACTTGCAGTGATATTCGAATAAGTTTTGCTCATACAAGTGCTTTCCAGTATGGCTAAGCAGTCTCATATAATTGGTTCCCATTGTGGCCAATCAGTCTCATTTAAATGGTTTCCAGTGTGGCCAAGCTATCTGTTCAAATATCCATATTTGACTTGACTTAATTGCACCTTCCAACAATTCCATCAAACAAAAATTTGTCAAAGATTTAAAATCAAAGAAGAAAAAAAAAAGGAAAAGCGGAAAAAAAGGGAAGAAAAGATGGTTGGCGGCATTTGTCGTCGTGCCTATCGTATCTTCTTTAATTATCGGTTGATGATTTCGAGAGAAAGAAGAGAAAAAGGAGAGAAAATAAAATGTTTGAAATTGTTTTGTTTCTATGTCTGAGAGAAAAGGTTTTAATGATAACATGATCGTAATAAGGTATGGTTCGGTTCTTTTTTCCGATATGAAGGAATTAATCGAGAGAGAGAGGGAGGAAGAAAGAGAGGAAAAGAGAGAGAGGGGGAGAGAGGGAAAGGGAAAGAGTATGATGTGTAGGTATCGATGATGATGATGATGATAATTTAGTAGTTTCAGTGTGGAAATCATAAAATTGTAACCAATCAATGAACAATAAAAAGAGGAAATAAGTGAGAGCATTGGTAGGGAAAGATGATTCATTGATTAGAAGTTGTTCAGTAAAACTAATTTGAACTCTAAATTGAACTAAATTTAAACTGTAATTTATTATTAATTGAACAGTCCTCAACATTCTCCCTTTTTCTTCCTCTTCTCTCTCTCCCTCTCTCTCTCTCTCGTTCCCCTCCTCTGATTTCTTTAAATGGAAATAGTCATTTATGATGGGTTGGTCGGTTATCCCATGTTAATTTAAAAACGATTAAATAAAGGATGAAATTTCTGTAGAAAAGGTTTATTCAACGAAACTTCTTCCTTTTTCTCTCCCTTCCATTTCTTTTTTCTTTGCATACCATATAAATGCTCTAATTCTATTCTCTTCTCTATCTTAATCATATTCTACTCTATTTTAGTATATTCATGATATGATAAATTTACATTAAACTCTACCATTTGCTTTCTCCTTATTCCTTCCTTTCCAGTTTCTCCTCTCCTTCTTTCCCAATTCTCTTCTTTTCTATCCTATCTTATATCATTCAATACAATCCGATCTTATTAATAGCAATTATTATTTTTCCTTTAAAATCCACCTAAAATAAACATTTTCAAAATCTGATACATTTCATAAAAATGAAATAATTAGCCAATTGTTTAATCAAATAATCCCCTCATTTATTTCATTCATTCATATCAAAATGTTAATTATCACTTCTTTATCATTTTTTCTTATCATAGCTTATGATAAGATTTTTGCATATATTTCGAGTAAATATAAATTTCAATGTTTTGTTTATTTGCTTAATAGAAATTAGAACGATATTATCGGAATATTACATATGCAACAATCACGTTGTTTTAATTTTACCATTAATTGATTTTTATTTTGTTGATTAATCAACTTTAACGAATGGATAGTTTAGCTAATTTGTAAAATTCGACAGTTCCATTCTCCGCTCTTTAATTAATAATTAAAACTAATCGTAATAAATGAAATGGAATAGTTTCAAAAGTTTTGATTATATTATATAGAAGAAGAAACTGTTTATTGTATGGTCGATTCATCCAACCTTTAGTTAATGCGCTTTTCTTTTTTTCAAATTTTATTTACCGATTTATTTTTCTTCCTTTTTCAAATATATTATTTTTGTTTACTGTATTACAGTATCCTGCCGAAACTCAGCATTTTCAGCAACAAGTATGATGAAAATGGTGAATGCAGACAGCAAAGAGAGCCATCTGTTGACAGTCATATATTGCAACTGTCATGGAACTGCTCTCTTTATGTCCCTGCGTTCTGAATTCCCTCAAACCCGATATTATTTACTGAATTAAAAAAAAAAATAATCAGAAGAAAAAATATGTGTTATTTAAATGCATCCACTTTATTGATTTAAATTTATACATTCAAAAATTTCATTTATTCCATTTATTCAATTTCCCATTTCACTCAACTAAATTAAAATACTTAAAAATTTTACTTGTTTAACTTAAAAAAAGATTTTTACCAACTTTATGCAGTTATCCTCTATATTTGCTCGCATTTGCATATTCACCTTAGTACATTTATAACTTTTTATTATACCAAAAATTTATCGTTATATCAATAGCAAGAAGATAAGCCGGTAATAGAAGAGCATATTTTAAGATGATAAGCTGATAATAGAAAAGCATATATCAAGAAGATAAACTGACAATAGAAGAACATATTTCAATTTGAAAATTCATGACAGTAATAATGACGATGAAAGTAATAAACATTGAAATATGCATTCAATTTCAATTAACTCATTTCAAATGAGTTAATTCTTAAATTTAACCAATATTAAATGTATGATAGTTTCTAAGCATGCGTGTATGATATATTTTTTTATTTTTATTGACATTCTTGGAATCATTAGCCCAATCTGGCATTAATTCTTCTTTGCGCTTTCTAAATCGAATTGGCTTTTCTCGTCCGGTTTTAGTTCCTGTAATAGATGAAACTGTAACATTTTAATAGAACTTGTTCGTTTTGTTTTTATAAATTTTAATTTAACTTATTAATATGAAGTTTACTTTTACTTCGAAAGTTTTTTTCCTTCTTAAAAAGATAAAGAAGAAGAAAGAATGGCAGGAAGAAAAAGCCGGAAATGAAATGTTCTTAGGAAAACGGAAGACTCTCCTCTTTTATTTCTGAGGAAATTTGTGAGTTTAAATGACAACCATTCATTTTTTTTTTTTAATTCTAGATGATAGGAATTACAATCAGATATCATTTGATGACATCAAGAGTATGTTCAATTATAGTTTGTTTAACCATAGCCACAATCATTTTGCACTTTTTTCTTCCACAATTTTTATGCATTTAGCATGAGTACAAAAAAGATTTGAAAGTAACAATTGTTGAAGGATGACAGTTGTAAAACGATGTGTGACATTCGGTGACACATTTAATATTTTCAGCAAGTTTCATTTCGTTTGTTAAATTCACTGGGGAAAGTTTTTTTTCCTTTCCCTTTATTCTCTTATTTCAAAAGATTGAGTAAATAAAAATTTCATCATCAATGAAATATTTTTCCAATTGTGATAGACTTGAATAATTAAAGTTTCAAATTATATCATTTTCACTGATCGGAACGACAATTATAATTGGATTTAGTTTTTTAATTGAAATGGATGAAAAGGCTAGCAAAATGGTGTAATTTGATAATGATAATTTGAATGATATGATAAAACATAGCCCAATTAACAATGAAAAATATATTAAAAGGTAACAATTCTATTACTATTAATACACAATCAGAGAAACATTGCAAAGCTATTATGATAATAATAAATAGTAACGGTTTTTTTTGATGTCGAAGAAAGCACAAAATACCAACTATTTAATTATTTATTTATATTCATATGACACTAATTGACTAATTATTTGCTTAAACTCATCTATTTGAGTCCAGAAATAAAATTTCCATAAAATTGCCTAAAAGTTGGAAAATTTGAAAATTTTTGAGTGAAATTTAAAAACTTTTTAGTCAAAATATTGCAATACCATTATTTGGCTTTTTTTTTTTGTTTCAATTCGGTCAAAAAGAAAAAAAAGTGCCACTTACAGTGCGGCAGCATGTTAGCCTTTCTGAAGTTGAAAATTGGCTATAGAAAAATCCCATAAAATTCGATCGGGAAGTGACTTTGAAATTTGGTTGTTAATAGGATGGATGAAAGGTTACCTACTAATGATCGGTTTAAATACCATTGAAATTGTGTAGATTGACAAAAAGTCCTCCTCTAGGGATAGATTGTCTATCTGATAGCATCAACTATTCAACTAAATACATTTGAAAAAAATTGATTCGATTAAAATTGTTCGGTTGCTTAAACAAATTCAATAAGTTTTATAAAATGGTAAATTTAATTCGATTTCTCATTTGATCCATTTTAAGGATTTTACAAGATTTTTTAACTTTTCAGTTTTTATTTATTAATTTTAAAAAAGAACTTTATTTGGCATTTTCGCATGTATCCTTATTGTATCAACCAATCTTTGCAGAAGAAATTTAGAAGATGGCAGCTACTACATTAGTAGCAACTGGTAATCGGGAATCAAGAGTGCAAATTCGGGAAAAAGAATTCCTCGTCAATTTGTCAATTTGACTATTTGCTGAAAAAGGATGAAATAGATTAAAGTAATTTAAAGTTAATGAAAAATAGAACAAACATTTATCAGTGACAAAAGAATAAAAAATGGATCTTCATTGAAATCTGAAATTTGAATCAAATTCAATGGATCTGATCAATTGAAGTTATTTATATTAACATGTAAAATTATAAAGGAGCAACAACTAACAGTTTATATAATTGTTTATCAATGCAAAGTTTCATCATCATAACAGACAATGATATGAGTTATTAATTAATGTCCTCCAGTGTTTTACATTGTAAATTAAAATGCCATCTCCCACTGTCTTTTAACGCTTTCATAAAATTTTCATTTCAAATCTCACAAATTCTTTGACGGAATTAAATTAAATTTCAGAACAAAATTTCGCGTCATATTTGTTCAACTTAAAAAGAAATTCATTTAAATTACCTGTAATAATCGAATGAATGTTTTGTAGCAGTGCGAATAAAGAAATCGCTAACACTTTCAGAACTTTCATTCTACTTCGTATCTGCAAAAATTCTCATATGAAAATTTAAGTTTTTAGAATTCCTCGGATAGCCAACATTGATTTATCAGCAACTTACAGTAAATATCTTTATTGATTTCGTATTACTGAAAGAAAAAATGCAAATTTTTTGAAATGCAAAGAGCGACATTGTTTGACAGCTATTCTATGCACCAAAATAAGCGTACAATTGCTATGACGACAAGATTACATTATGCTGAAATATAACAAAATGGGTGGGTGGTTAGATAGGTAAAAAGGTAAAGGAGGAGGAAATAGGAGAAAGGAAGTGTTGCAGCAATATTCTATTTTTATCTTTAACTATGATATGCAAATGCGTGAAGTATTTATCACAATTACTAACATTTTGCATTTTGCTTTTCCTATCATCTAGAGTCGTTCAAACAAAATAATAAAAATAATTAATAATAA